>NC_083409.1:16220251-16295783 GCF_020745735.1 Hemiscyllium ocellatum
AGTAATTCAAGACTGTCAGGGGTCGGAGGGATGTATGGCCATCACTAAGAGGAGGTACTGGGAAGCAGAAAGGTCTGAATATGGATAACGCACCCAGACTGGATGACTACACCCCAGGTGGTTCTTAAAGAGATCACTGAGGAGATTGTGGAGGCATTGGAGATGATCTTTCAGTAATCAATGAGTCAGGGTATGGAGGTGAGATGGGGACGGATTTGGTGGGGCCAAGGGACAGGAAAAATGGCTCACATACCACCCCTGTTTCAGAAGGGAGGGAGGTAGAAGGTGGGACATTGTAGGCCTGTTAGCCAGGACTCAGTTGTTGGTAAGGTTTTTAGACTTCAATTTAGGATGAAATTGCAGAGGATTGGAAGTGCAATGGCTTCATCAAGGAGACTCATGCCTGGGCAAATCTGTTAGAATTCTTTGAGGAGGCAAAGAGCCAGTCAGACAAAGGAGAGTCCGAGGAAGTAATCTCTTTGGATTTCCAGAAGGCATTTGACATAAGATAAGCGCCCACAGTGTAGTGGCAATGTACTGGCATGGATTGAAGACTGGCAGGTTGGCATAAAGCAGAGCATGAGGAACAATGGCCGCTGGTGACGAGTAAGTTCTGCAGTTGTCAATGTTAGGCCATAACTATTCACGTTATACATTAACAATCTGATGAAGGAAGTGAAGACATTGTTGCTAATTTGCACGTGACATGAGATAGGTGGAGGGACAGGTAGTGTTGAGGAAGTGGAAGGCTGTAAAAGCTCCTGGATAGGCTCGAGAGTGGGCAAAGAAGTGGCAGATAGATACAATGTGTGACAGTGTGAGGGTATGCACTTTGGGAGGAAGAAGAGATGCAAAGACTGTTTGCTAAAAGATAGAAAGCCTTTGGAATCTAAAGCACAAACCTCATTCAGGTTCCCTTCAGTTTAACAGGCAGGTCCAGTTTGTGCTTGGGAAGGCAAATGAAATGTTCGCATTCATTTCAATAGGGCCAGAATACAAGAGCAGAGATGTACTGCTGAGGCTGTGTAAGGCTCTGGTCAGACCACATTTTGAATATTGTGAGCAGATTTGGGACCCATATTCTAAGAAACAATGTGCTGGCATTGGAGGGGTTTACAAGAATGATCCTGGGGATGAAAGGCTTGTCATATGAGGCGTGGTTGAGGACACTGGGTCTGTACTCGATGGAGTTTAGAAGAATGAGGAGGGATCTTATTGAAATTTACAGAATACTGATAGGCCTGGATAGAGTGGATGCAGGACAGACTCGGGAACCAAGGCACAGCCTCAGAATGAAGGGCCGACCCTTTTGAGCTGAGTGAGGAGGAATTTCTTCAGCCAGAAGGTGGTGAATCTGTGGAACTCATTGTTACAGAGGGCAGGGGAGGCCAAGTCACTGAGTGTATTTAAGACAGAGATAGATAGGTTCGTGATTGTGAAGGGGATCGAACGTTCCTGTGGAGTAGGCAGGAGAATGGGGGTGAGAAGCATATCTGCCAAGATCAAATGGCAGAGCAGATTCAATGGGCTGAATGGCTGATTTCTGCTCCTATTTCTTAAAGACTTCTGGAGAGTTTTCCCCAAAACCCTGGAACACTGAACCCACTGGACTGTGAGCCCTGCTGGAGCTGTTTGTCATCAAACTTTGCCAAGAGACAAACAAAGAGTGGAGAGAGTGTGCATCCATGTGGGAATTTCAGAATGCTTTCCCAGCTCCTGGAATACCATGAGTACAGGAAGTGAGTCTGTGACAGCAGTTAAGCTCCGGGTTTTTGGAGCTTGAGCAGCAGCTGGTGTCAGTGCGGAGCGTCTGTGAGGCTGAGAGCTCCGTGGAGAGCACGTTTCTAGATGTGGTCACTCTGCAGCCTCAGAGTATGCAGGGAGAGAGGGAATGGGGGAGCAGCAGACAGTCCAAAAGGATCAGGCAGCTAGTATAGGAGTCCCCAGGCATCCCACTCTCCAACCAGGATACAGTTCAGAATCCTGATGAGAATGATGGTTCATCTGGGGAGTGCAGCCAGAGCCAAGTCCATGGCATCACTGGTGACTCAGCTATAATGGGGGTTGCCGGGGCGGTGGTGGGGGGAGGGGGTGAGGGTGGTGGGTGGTGGGGTGTGTATTAGCAAGACTGGAAGATGATCGTAAAAGGAGATTTGAGAGTGAGGGCATCGATAGGTGTTTCTGCAGCTGCAGATGGGAATCCAGGATGGTGTGTTGTCTCCCTGGTGCCAGGTGAAGATGTCACTGAGCGACTGCAGAGCACACCTGAGGGGAGAGGGAACAGGCAGCAGTCGTGTCCACATCGGTCCCAGTGACAGAGGGAGAAAAGGATGTAGTCCTGCAGTCATAGAATTTAGGGAGCTCAGAGGGAAATAACATCAGGAACTCAAAAGTAGGAATCTTCAGATTACTCCCAGTGCCCCAGGCAAGTGACAAGAGGAGCAGGAGGATAACACAAGTGACTGTGGGCTGGAAGAGGATCCAGGAGGGAGGGTTTTAGATTCTTGTGACATCGGGACTGGGTCTGGGGAGATGGGACCTGGATAGACCAGACAGCGTTGCTCCTGAACAGAGCTGGCACTGAGCTCCTTTGAGGTGATCTACTCGTGCTGTTGGAGAGGGTTTAAAACTAACTTGGCAGAGCTGTGGGAGTCAGGAGGGACTGTCAGAGAGGAACACCAAGGTCCACAGAATCATCAGTGCAGTCAATAAGTCACCACCCAATGGGAAGGATTTAGAGGAATACATTTGCAAGGAATTTACAGAGACCTGCAAATATAATAGTCATTATAAATGGGGTTGGGGGGGGTGGAATTTCTTTAATTTCTGAATATAGACTGGGGTAGTAGCAGTGTGAAGGACAGAGGGGCCAGAGTCGTGAGAGTGTGTTCATGTGAATTTTCTCCACTGCATTGTTTCCAGTCCAATGAGAAAGGAGGCTCTGCTAGATCTGGATCTTGGGAATGAGGAGGCCCAAGTGGATCACGTGTCAGTGAGAGGACACTTAAGGAAGAGTGATCATTGTATCACAAAGTTGAGGGTGACGGTAGAAAAGAACAAAGGCCTTTTCAGGGTCAAACATCTTCACTGGGGAAATGCCAGCTTCTATAGGATATGGATGTATCGGATCTGAATAAAGTGGATCAAAGGTTGGCAGGAAAGTCCTGAAAAGAATAGTAGAGGATGTGGACCAGGTATAGTCGAGATACATTTGAAGGAGGGCAAACAATTCCTGAACTTACTCAAGGGCAAAAGTGGTAGAATTATGGTAAATAAGAAAAGGGCAAAAGAGTAACTAGAGAGAGAATAGGGCCCCATGAAGATGAACAATGTACCTCTGGGTGGATCCACAGGAAATGGTTTAGGTCTTAAATGAATATTCCAGGTCAGTATTTATCATGGAGAAAGACATGGAAATTTGGGAACTTGGAAATAAATAGTAATGTCTTGACACAAGTCCACATTATAGAAGAAGATTTCTTAAAGTGCAAGACGGTAGATAAATCTCCAGGACCTGATCAGGTGTATCCCAGGACATTGTGGAAAGCTAGGAAAGAGATTGCTGGATCCCTTGCTGAGGTATGTTTCTGATTGACAGCCATGAGTGAGGTTCTGGAGAACCAGAGAGGTTGGCTAATGTTAGCCATTATTTAAGAAAGGCTGTAAGGAAAAGCCAGGGAAAATAATCCAGTGAGCCTGATGTCATTGCTGGGTAAGTTATTGGAGTGAATTCTGAGGGACAGGATTTACATGCATTTGGACAAACAATGCAGTTTTGTGCATGGTAATCATGTCTCACTAACGTGATTGAGGTTGTTTGAAGAGAAGATTGATGTAGGCAAAACAGTACACACTGTCTATATAGACTTCAGCAAAGCATTTGACAAGTTCCACATGATAGACTGATTAGTAAGGTTAGGCCACATGGGATCCAGGGGAGCTAGCCATTTGGGTAAAAAAAATGACTTCAAGATAGGAGACAGAGAGTGGTGGTAAGGGGTTGCTTTTCAGACTGGAGATCAGATGTCAGCTGTGTGCCACAAGGATTGGGTCCTTGGCTTTTTATCATTTAAATAAATGATTTGGATGTGAATATAGGAATTATGGCGAGTTTGTAAATGACACCAAAATTGGTGGTACAGTGGATAGTGAAGAAGCTTATCTGAGAGTACAGTGGGACCTTGATCATTTGGGGAAATGGGCAGAGGTGTGGCAAATGGACAAAAGTGCAGACTGCAGATGCTGGAAACCAGAGTTTAGATCAGAGTGGTGCTGGAAAAGCACAGCATGTCAGGCAGCATCCGAGGAGCAGAAAAATCGACTTTTCGGCTAGAGGAAATCTGATGAAGGGCTTTTGCCCGAAACGTCGATTTTCCTGCTCCTGGATGTTGCCTGACCTGCTGTGCTTTTCCAGCACCACTCTGATCTAAACGTGTGACAAATGGAGTTCAATTTAGATAAATGTGAGATGTTGCATTTTGGAAAGTCAAACCAGGCAGGACTTATACTGTTAATGGTGGGCCCTGTGGAGTGTTGCTCAACAAAGTGACCTGTGGGGGCCGGGCAGGGTGCAGGTGTGGCAGCAGGGGCAGGTGCAGTGCAGGCACAGGGGCAGGGTGGCAGGGGCAGCAGGGGCAGTGGCATGCAGGCAAGGGCAGCAGGGGCAGGGGCAGTCAGGGGCAGTGGCACAGGAGTGCACACAGGGCATTATTCCTTGACAGTGAAGTCACAGGGAGACAGAGATGAAGAAGGTGTTGGGTACACTTGCCTTTATTGGTCACTGCACTAAGTATCAGAGTTGGGACATCATTTGCAGCTGTACAGGAAATTGGTGAGGCTATTTTGGGAATAACGTGGACAATTCTGATCATCCTGTGATAGGAAGGATGCTGTTAAACTTAAAATTCTGCAGAAAAGATTTACATGGATGTTGCCTGGAACTGGAGGGTTTGAACTGTCGGAAGAGGTTATTTTTCCTGCAGGATCGGAGACTGAGGGGTGGCCTTATAGATGTTTATAAAATCTTGACAGGCATGGACAGGGTGTATATCCCAGGTCTTTGCCTTGGGAAAGGGAATGTAAAACTAGAGGGTATAGGTTTAAGATGAGAGGCAAAAGATCCAAAAGGGACCTGAGGGGTAACTTGTCACACAGAGGGTGGTGCGTGTACAGATCGAGCTGTCAGAGAAAGTGCTGGAGACGGATACAATTATAACATTTAAAAGATGTTTGGATGGGTACATGAATAGGAAGGGTTTAGAGGGATGTGGGCTAAATGCTGGCAAATGGGATGAGGTCAGTTTTGGATATCTAGTTAGCATGGAGGAGTTAGACTGAAAGATCTGTTTCCACGCTGTCTGACTCTGTGACATTAGTGGCTGGAAAAGCTGAGATCTTTTACCCTGAAGTGCCGGAGGCTGAGGAGTGACCTTACAGAGGTTTATAAAATCATGAGGGACATAAATAATGTGAATAATGCAGGAAGGAGGTGAATGTTTTGTAGAGCTGGCAAACATATGCACAAAGATCATTCCAGGGATGAGGAATATCAGTTCTGAAGATAGATTGGAGAATTTGGGACTGTCTTCTTTGGAGAAAGTTACAGATCACACAACATCAGGTTATAGTCCAACAGGTTGATGTGGAAGCACTAGCTTTTGGAGCGCCGCTGACAATCATTTGATGAAGGAGGGGCGCTCCGAAAGCTAGTGCTTCCAAATAAACCCCCTGTTGGACTATAACCTGGTGTTGTGTGATTTTTAACTTTGTCCACCCCAGTCCAACACCGGCACCTCCAAGTCTTTGGAGAAGGCAGCGAGGAGAATTGTTCCAGAAATTCAAAATCAGGAGGGGCCTGGAACAGAGTAAATTGGGAGAAAATGATTCCACTTGTGAAAGGATTGAGACGTGAGGCCACAGATTGAAAGTAATTGGAAAAGTAAGAAAAGTGAGATGAGGGAAAACATTTTCAGCCAGTGGGTGGTTAAGGTGTGGAATGCACTGCCTGAGAGTGTGGTGGAGGCAGCTTCAATTAAAACATTCCGAAGGGAATGAGACTGTTATCTGAAAAGGAACAATGTGCAGGGTGACAGGGAGAAGGCAGGAGAATGACACTCAGTCAATTGCTCATTCGGAGAGCTAGTCCAGACAGGATGGACGGAATGGCCTTCTTGTGCACTGTAACAATTCTGTGATTGTGTGATTGAGCAGAGTTAAAGCTGGGGGAGGTGGGAGCTCGGTGTCTCACTGTGCTGCTGCTGCTGCTGCTGCTGCTGCTGCTGAGGTCAGTGAGATCAGAGACTGGGACAGGGAGCCAGAGCTCACATCAAACTCTGCCCCGTGTCCGTCACACTGAGACTGGCAGGAGGCTACTCACTGATTTCACTCCATGCTGCAGGAATGGGACCACAGGCTGCAAATGGACAGAGCTCCTCCACACGGTGAGTAAAACTTACTGACTTATATCTTGCTTTTTTTAAAGAGGGCATGAAAGTAAAGAAATACAGCTGGACACCCTGTTAGACACAGTGCTCCTCAATCAACCATTTCATTCACTGCAGCTTCCCACTAACACCTTCAACAAATCAGCAACTGTATTTTAGAAAGTGTGTTTCAGTATTGACAGGGTTAATAACAGAGGATTGAGGTTTACTTACTCAGTCTGAGCTTGGTTCCTTTACCGAACGTAAGACACAGTGAGAGCTCCCAGTGCAGAGGCTGTACAAAAACCTCAGCTCTCTGCTTTCCTCTTATCACTGTCAACCTCTCTCTGTCTCTGTGTGTCTATCGCTCACTCTCACCCTCTCCCTGCCCCTCTCTGTCTCTCCCTCATTCATGTGTCTTTCTCTCTCTGTCTCTCTGGGTTGTTTCCAGCTGGGCTCGGGAGGTTTGTGAAATTTATTTTTCGATGTTAAATCTTGAGGCAGCTCTTCACATGTGGCCATGGAGTGTAAGAGAGAAACTAGAGGCCTTCAGTGAGCGTTGAGACACCACAGGGACTGGAGTGTGCCGTGGACAGTGGAAATCCCAGTTTGGGGTAATTTGATCAGTTTCATTCAGATCTAACTGGATATATCACTTCAGGCAGTGAGACTGTGTGTTCATTATTATACATTTTATGTAACTGTGCGATGTGTCAGTCCAGGAGGTGGTGTTGTGCGTGTTGAGGTTTTTGTAGGCTCTGTATCACTGTGTCGAGGGTAGCTGCTATGCTGCTGACAGTAATAGTCAGCGACATCCTCATTCTGAACGTTGCTGATTGTCAGGGTGAAACTGGTCCCTGATCCACTGCCGGTGAATCGATCGGAGACTCCTGTGAATCGAGTTGCTGCATTGTAGATCAGGAGAGAGGGTTTCTGACCTTCTCGCTGCTGGTACCAAGCAAGGTAGCTGCTAATGCTTTGACTGGCCTTACAGGTGATGGTTGCGGTCTGGCCCAGTCCCACTGACAGCACCGGGGGAGACTGGGTCATGGTGATGTCCCCACTGATACCTGAGGGGTCAGAGAGAAACACAGTGAAGTCAGAACTGTCACACAAAGAGCCTGTCAAATGAGAGATTGTTGGAGACACTGAGCATTCCTCTGGTTTCAGCATTTTCCCTTCAATCACAAGTCAGTGGAATTGGAGTGAAATGGAGAGCAGCGAAAGATTCAAGGTGGAAGGAGAGAGATTTGTACCTGCGACACAGAATGCCAGGGGCCAGATCAGCTGGATGTGTGAAATCATGGTGTGTGCTCCTGTCCCTGTGCCTGGTTCCTGATAAACTCTCCCTTCACTGGGCTCTGCTTTATAAAGCTGCAGCCTGTGAGAGTCTGACTGGGTGTTCCTCAGTATGTAAATGGCATCAGGCAGAGAGAGCCACGTCAGCCCCACACACTTCCTCTTCTCTCTCTCTCTCTCTCTCTGTCTCAGAGTCATTGATGTGAACAACATTGAATGAGGCCATTTGGCCCATTGTGTCTGTGCTGGTAAACAGCGGTCTGATGACACTAATCCCATCCTCCAGCTCTTGGCCCGTTACCCTGGAGGTTACAGCAACACAAGGGAATATCTAAACACTGCTCCAATGTCACGAGAGTTTGTGACTCAACCAGCCTTTCAGGCAGTGAGTTCCAGACTCCCACCACCCTCTGGGTGAAAACATTTCTTCTCAACTCTCCTCTCACTCTCCAATTCTCCAACTCGCCTGGCCATGGACTCACTCGTGTTCAGAACGATGAGAGGGGATCTGATTGAAACATATAAAATTGTAACAGGGCTGGGCAGGGAGGAGGTTTCCCCTGGTTGGGGAGTCTGGAACCAGGGGACACAGGCTCAGGGGGATACAGGGTAGACCATTTAGGACTGAGATGAGGAAACATTTCTTCACTCAGAGGGTGGTCAACCTGTGGAATTCGCTACCACTGAAGGCTGTGGAGGACAAGGAACTGAATATATTCAAGAAAACAAGAGAGATAATTGTTTTGCATTTTAACAACTTGAAGAGAATGGGGAGAACGCAGGAATATGGCTTTGAGAGAGAGGATCAGCCATAGATCATAGAATGCCTACAGTGTGGAAACAGGCCATTTGGCCCGACAAGCCCACACTGACCCTCGAAGAAATTATGACATTCAAAAATTGATACAGCCATGATCATACTGAATGACAGAGCAGACTCAAAGGGCCGAATGGCCTACTGCTGCTCCAAGTTTCTACGTGTCCATGTCTGTGTTACCTTCAATCTCTGTACCAGGTTTTTAAGTCTTTTACTCATGTAAAAAGTGCCATCCTACCTACCCTGTCACTGTTCTGAATAATCTTATCCCTCTCTATCAGGTCCCTGTTAAGCCTTCACTGCTCAAAGCTCACATTCAGGCAGCATCCTGGGAAATCTCCCCTGTACCCTCTCAGGTACAATCACATTCTTCCCAGAGTGTGGTGACCAGGACCTGTCCCTCTCTCTCTCTGACTCACATCTGCCATTTCTTTCTCTCTACCTCTACCTCTCTCTCCCACTGTTAATCTCTTTCATGTTCTCTCTCTCTCTCTCTCTCTCCCTCTCTCTCTCTCACACACACACTCTCTGTCTCATAGCCACTCTCTCCAACTCACTGATGCTTTCTCACTCCATCTTATCATCTGTTTCTCCATCTCTCACTGTCTCTGTTACTCGCTCCCTCTCTCACTTCAATTAAAAGCCTCCAATTGTTATCTGTCACTCTCTATTCCTCCCTCTTTCTCTCTCCTTCCCTCTCGACCTCCCAATTTACAGTCTCTCTCCCTCTCTCTCTCTGTCATTATAAATCTACCCATACTCATCTCTCTCTCTCACACTCAACCCTACCCTCCCTCTCAACTCTCTTCATGCTTAGTCTCACACCCATCCTGTCTCTCTCTCTCTCTCTCTCTCCTTGTCTCTTTCTCTCTCTCCATCCCTCTCAGTCACACTGTCTCACATCTTGTTTCACTCTCTATCCCTCAGCCTCACCATTTCTACCTCCCTCTAACTCTCTCGGTCCCCTCACATATCTTACACCGTATCAGATGCTCGTCCCTCTATCTCTCTCTCTCACTTTCTTTCTTTCTTTCTCTCTCTCTCACTCACACACACACACACACACGCACGCCCACACTCACTATTTTTCCCTCCATCTCTCTCTCTGCCTCACTGCTCTCTCTTTCTGACAGTGTCCTGGGTGGTGACAGTTGAATGCAGGATAAATCTCCCTCTGCTCTGCCCCACTAATGGATGTTAACCCTTGACCCCTGTCTTCTCCTGGAGTAAGGCCCCATTTCCACGTTGACCAGGGTTTGGCCTCTGTCAGGAAGATGGACAGATTCTGGTCAAATGAAGGGCAGTTCTGTGCTGTTCTGTACTGTTGGCCTATTCTCACTGGGGACTGATTTGGACACAAAGCTCATTCCATGAAGGCCCAGCAGAGAGAGGAGATCCTCAGGCCATCAGCGTGAGTTGGAGGCACAGGACAAGCTCTGACCCACTGACCCATCCTGTCCATTCACAACATGTTCCAATCCCTTCCCCTCTCCTTCCCCTTCCATGGTCAGTCTTTTCTGAAATGGAGTGGTCCCTTCCCTGTCTCACACCAAGGAGGAGATGGACAGATATTTAATGGGTAATGGGTTAAAGGATGATGGAGAGTGGGCAGGAAAGTGGAGTTGAGTCTGAGATGGGATCAGCCATGATTGTATTAAATGGTGGAGTGGGCTCGAGGGGCTGAATTGCCTGCTCCTGCTCCTAGTTCTTATGTTCCTCCACCCTCTCCCCCATCCCTCTTACTGCAACTTTGTGAACATTCTTGGAATGTTTGGACATTGAAGGAGTTATGTGAATTCAAGATTTGTGTGGATTTAATGTGGGGACAGAATTGCACACGGGCTGTGATAGCTCCTGCGGTTGAATATCCTGCTGGCAGGCTTCCGCCTTCCATATACAGAATGGGGAAGTGGGGGAGGTGGGAATGTACTGCTGGGGTACACGGCACTGTCCTCTAACAATGTGGTTGACTCTCTAGTGCCCTCTGAAATGGCCGCGCAAGGCTCTCAGTTTTATCAATTGTGACAATGTTTCAACAAAGAAATGAGACCGGACGGACCACAGGCATCGATCTAGACACCGAAAAGACAATGACAGAAACAGTCCTGTCTACCCTGCTCTGTCCTCCTTACTGACATTTGGGAGTTAGTGCCAAATTCAGGAGAGCTGTCTCACAGACTAGTCAAGCAACAGCCTGACACTGTCATACTCACAGAACCATATAGACAATGTCCCAGACACTACCATCACTGTCCCTGCATGTGTCCTGTCCCACCAGAAAGGCAGACCCAGCAGAGCTGATGACACAGTGGTCTACAGCCAGAAGGGAGTTACCCTGGGAAATCTCAAAGCTGGCTCTGGACCTCATGACACCAGGTTAAACATGGGCGAGGAAACCTCCTGGTGATTACAAGATATCTTGCTCCCTCGGCTGATGAATCAGTCTCTCCTGGGTGTTGAACAACATTTGGAGGAAGCACTGAGGGTGATGACAGCAGAGAGTGTACTCTGGGTGGGGGGTTTCAATGTCCACCACTGAGAGTGGCTCGGCAGCAGCATTACTGATCGAGCTGGTTGGTTCCTCATGGGTGTAGCTGAGGGACTGGCTCTGCAGCTGGAACCAAAAGATGGAAAAAGATGCTTGACCCCATCCTCACCAATCTTGTGGCTGTAGATGCATCTGTCCTTGACAGTGTTGGTAAGAGTGACCATCACACAGTCCTTGTGGAAACAAAGTCTGACCTTCACATTGAGAATCCCCTCCATTGTGTTGTGTGGTACTATCACCGTACTAAATAGGACAGACTCCAAACAGATATTGCAACTCAAGGCAAACTCGTAAATGGGGATGATTGCCAAAGATTGCATAATGCTCAGCACTCTTCTCAACTCCTCAGATACTGAAGCAGTCCACGTGCAAATGCAACAATATCTGGACAATATCCAGGTTTTGTCTGAGAAGTGACATTTCCCATTGGTGCCATGCAAATGCCAGCCAATCACCATCACCAATAAGAGACAAACTTAACATCGCCCCTTGACAATCAATGCTATTACCATCACTGAATCCCCACGATCAACATTCTTGAGGTGCCATTGACCAGAAACACAACTGGATTCACCAAAGAAACACAGTGGTTACAAGAGCAAGTTAGAGGCTAGGAATACTGCATCCAGTAATTCAACTCCTGATCCCCCAAAGCCTGTCAACCAAGTCAGGAGTGTGAGCAAATACTCCCCACTTGCCTGGACAGGTGCAGCTCCAACAACATTCACAGAGTCATACAGCACAGGAACAAACCCTTAAGCCAAACTTCTACATGCTGACCAGGTTTTCTGAAGTGAACTCATCTTATTTGCCTGCATTTCACACATATCCCTTGAAACCTTTCCTATCTATGTCGATTGTATCCTATGTCTTTCTTATCCACTCAAAAAGCTTGATACCATCCAGAGCAAAGCAAACTCCTTGATTGGCATCGCATTCTCAAAGCATCCAAACTCACCGTCACTGACGCTCCATAGCAGCAGTGTGTATTATCGAAAAGATGCACTGCAGAAATTCATCACTGATCTTCAGATAGCACCTTCCAAACCCATGGACAAAAATAGAAATTGCAGGAAAAGCTCAGCAGGTCTGGCAGCATCTTGGAGAGAAATCAGAATTAACATTTCAGGTTGAGCATGAAATATTAACTCTGATTTCTCTTCACAGATGCTGCCAGACCTGCTGAGCTTTTCCAGCACTTTCTATTTTTGTCTCAGATTTACAGCATCTGCAGTTCTTTTGGTTTCCCTCCAAACCCACGTTCACTTCCATTTAGAACAAGAGCAGCAGATACATGGGAACACTGTGAGCTGCAAGTTCCCCTCGAAAAAGCTTAGCATCCGGACTTGGAAATACGTCGCTGATCCCTCAGCCTTGCTGGGTTAAAATGCTGGCATTGTGGGTCAACTTACAGCTTGTGGACGATAACAATTCAAGATGGCAGCTTCCCACCACCTTCTCCAGGGCAACTAGGGACAGGGTAAAAAATGTTGGCCCAGCCGGTGAAGCCCACTTCCCACAAGTGAATATGCAAAACCAAATGAAGTGTCCCTCAGGAGGGGAGAGGGAATGTTCAGGATCCTGAACTCCATTTCCCAGCCCAGGCAGTTTGTCTCCCAATGAATGAATGAGATGCCAATTTGAAGCCCAGGTTCAGGGCAGTCTCACTCTGTGGACATGAGGTCTATAAGAGAGAATTGGAGATTGAGCTGTAAAGGAAAGATTTGCTGGGTTATGGGGAGAGAGAGGGGAGCAGTGGGATTCACTGGGTCATTCAAAGGCATGATGGGCTGAATGGCCTCCTCCTGTGCTGTCAGATTCCAGGGAGTGCAGACAGTTTACAGTTTTCTCCCATCTCAGTAACAAACACCCAGCTGCTCCAAGCTCTTTCTTTCACTTCCTCTCTTGATGAAGTTTCAACCTTGTGCTCTGACAGTCTTTGCATTTATTTTTTACACTGGGGCTTTCTGCTGTGGTCAGAATCTCTAATAATAAGTGTTCAATCAGTGACAATCACAGCAGCTAAGAGCAGTCAGGACTGAGGAGCCAGGCTCACTGGGAAACACATTGGGAAGATCAAAGCCATCCTCTTCAGCTCCTGGTACAAGCTCCATCCCTCTCCCTGAGCACTGTCTGCTGCTCAACCAGACTCTTTACAACTTTGGCCTCATCTTTGGGGCTGATTTGAGGCCCAAATCCTCCACATCACAATTATCAGCCACTGAAAATCTCAACCATGTTTTTGTGACCATTCCAATGATATCCAGGCCCACATCACAGCCACTGACTTCCGTAAACATCAGCTCATCCCAAACTCTGCTGTCTGTTTTCAAACTCACACCAAGTCCACCCCATACCCCTGCCCAAACCTCCCCACCCCACCATGACCACCACAATCCTCACTGACTGACATAAGCTCCTGGTCCAGCAACACCTCGATTTTTAAATTCTCATCCTTGTTCTCAATCTGCTCCCTGTTCTTCCACCCTCCCTATCTCTGTGACCTCCTCCAAGCTGCCTCACTCAGTGTGATCAATAATCTTGGATATATGGCTCTCTGTTTCTTCATCCAAATCATTGAGAAATATCGTGAAAAGCTGAGGTCCCAGCACAGATCCCTGGGAATACCACTACTCACATCTGTCTCATTGGAACACACGCACATTATCCTTCCTCTCTGTCTCCTAGACAGACCCATTCCTGACCCAAGGTAAATGCATTTCTCAAATTCCATCCAATTCCATGATTTGGAGATGCCGGTGTTGGACTGTTATGTAAATGTTAAAAATCACACAACACCAGGTTCTAATGCAACAGGTTTGTTTGGAAGTATTAGCGTTTGGAGCACTGCTCCTTCATCAGATGGTTGTGGAGTGTAAGATCTGAACCAATGCTTCTTTTGTGGAACATACTTAAATGTTTTTTGGAAGTCCCGATAGACAATAGCCATCGACATTCCCTTATATCCCAAACTAATGAGCTCCTAACAAAGTGTAATCCGGTTATTTAAAGATGTCTGAACCTTTGTCAATCCAGGCTGTCTCTCTCGGACCAGTTCATATTTGTCCGTTATTCTGCCTCTAAAAACAGACTCAATCACTTCCTGACAACAGACATTCAATGGAGATGTTCATTGTAATTGAGGCTCGTAAACAGCTAGCACTGACACGAGGAGCTGAACAGCCTCCTCCTGTGCTGGCATCTTCTCTGTCTCCTTGACGGAAATATTTTACAGATTAAAAACTAAAGACCAGCAGCAAATTTTAAAATATAAATTAAAATCTCCTCAAATAATTTCCACATACAGGGCCGGGCGATGTGTAGTAATTGCACAATGGGGAAGGTGGTGGAGCCCATTGTAGCTCAGAGTGACCACATCTACAGCAAGTGTTGGTTGCTCAAGACACTCCAGCTCCGAGTTGATGAGCTGGAATCTGAGCTTCAAACACTGCGACACATCAGGGAGGGGGAGAGTTACCTGGACACTGTGTTTGGGGAGACAGTCACACCTTGTAGGTTAAATACTTCAAATTATGGCCAGTGGTCAGGGACAGGAGGGTGTGACCAAAAGTGAACAGGCCGATGCAGCCTGGATTTAGCCTTACAGGTGCCTCAGCTCCTTGTCCAACAGGAATGAGGTACTTGCTCCCTGTGTCAATGAGGAAAAGGATTGTCGGGAGAATGGGCAAATGTAGTTTGAGGATTTTGGTGATAGTGACCATAACTCTGTAAGTTTCAAAGTCATTATATAAAAAGATAAAGATAGGGCAGAAATTATAATGTCTAAACTGGGGAAAATGTAGGGATGTGTAGGTTAGGTGCATTAGCCATGGGAGATGCAGATTTACAGGGATAAGGTAGGGAGACAAGTCTGGGTGGGATGCTCTTCAGAATGTTGGTGTGGACTCATTGGTCTGAATGGCCTGTTTCACACGGTATGGATTCTATAATTCGATGACTCCTAAGGGCAGTCATTGCTGGCTTGGCCAGAGATGTCCATTTCCTATGAATGAATGAAGGAAACCACTGCACCATGGTCCAGGAGACCACTCAGACTGGGGGAGCATAAAGAAAAGAGGGGTCTTGATAATGAGGGGAACTGATAGCATCCTTTGTGAGCAGGATTGAGAGCCCCACTTGGTGTGTTTCCTGCCTGGTTTCAAGGTAAGGGCATCTCGAGCCGGCTTTTAAGTATAACAGACTTGGGGGGTGTGGAGGGGTGGGGGCGGTTGAGGATCCAGTTGTTGTTGTCTGTGTTGGGACCAACAACATCAACAAAAATCGGCAAAAGCTCCTATTTGGACAATATCAGGAAAGCTATCAGAAGGATATTGATTAGACAGATGGAGAGAAATAAGAAAGAGGTGAATACAGCATCAGTGCTGAGGAACAGATTCCAGTGAATGGACCAAATACGAGTTCTATATCCGAATGCATGAAGCGTAAGGAATAAATACAATAATCTGCAGGCACAAATTCAAATTTAAGATTGTGGTATCGGATCAATTACTGAGCCATAGTTGCAGAATCATTCAGATTGGGAACGATATCTATCGGGTTAGAAGGTTCACAGGATGGATATAGGGAAATGGCAGAAGAGGTGGAGCAGCTTCATTGATGAGGGAAAAAATGGCTTCAATGGTGAGGGAGGTCATAATGAGGAGAAAACATTCAGTGGGACTGAGGAGCAGGAAAGGATCGAAAACTGTAATAGATGTTGGATACAGACCCCCCTGACAGCAGCTCTGAGGTGCTGGATTATATAAATGGAGGAATTAGACAAGTGTGTAGCAAAGCCAGTGTATTATTAATGGGGAAGTTTAACTTTAACTTAGATTGGGAGACAGACAAGCCCTCTGTCAGAAAGGTAGTGAATTGCTGCTGTGTGTCCAGAATAGTTTCCAACAGCAATAGGTCCTGGATACAACAAGGGGACAAGCAATATTGGAATTAGTAATGAATAATGAGCCAGATTTAGTTCGTAACTATTTGTGCATGAATATTTATCAAATAGTGATCATAACATGATCTAGTTCAGTGTCGCATTTGAAAGTAAAAAGCATGAATCAGCTGCTAGAATTTGAGATTAAGGTAAGGGCCGACTTTAACGAGATGCGACAGAGACAGTCCACAGTAAACTGGGAAAATCAGCTCATGGGTAAAACAACTGAAGAACAGTGGGGAATACTTAAAGGAACATTCAGCACAAAACAAAGCCAGTTTATACCTGAGAGGGAAAAGCGAACAAACAACAATGGTCAATTAAAGAGATAAGGGAAAGAATAAAATGTTTAAAAAAGGCTTACAGAAAAGCCAAAAAAAGGACAGATTCCGCTGAATGGGAAGGATACAAAAGGGCCCCATATCAGCTTCTAAGAGCTACCAAAAGGGATTCTGAAAGGAAACATGTAAGGGATAACAAAATCAATAAGGAGAAATGTTACAGTTCCATAAAAGGGAAGCTGGGAGGTCAGGAGCAATGTTGGCCATTAAAGACTGAAAGTGACAATGGGGAAATGACAGCCATGTTAAATAAATACTTTACCTCAAGATTTGCAGCAGAAAAGGAAGAGGACTTGCCTGAAGTCCCAAAGGAATTAACAGAGGATCTGTGTCAGGGACTGATTAGATTCCCTGCAGTGTGCAAACATGCCTTTTGGCCCAACCAGTCCACACCGACCCTCCGAAGAGTAACCCACCCAGACCCATTTTCCCTCTGACTAATGCACCTAACGCTATGGGCAATTTAGTATGGCCAATTCACCTGACCTGCACATCTTTGGATAGTAGAAGGAAACCCATGCAGACAATGTGCAAACTCCACACAGGCAGTTGCCCGAGGCTGGAATTGAACCTGGGACTCTGGTGCTGTGAGGCAGCAGTGCTAACCATTGTGTCACCTAAATAAAGTTAATGTCAATAGAACATGTGTAATAAGGAAAATAATGGAACTAAAGAGTGACAAATCCTCAGGACCTGAGAGTGATAAAGTAGTCATAGACCACATTGCAGATACCCTGACTATAATCTTTCAGAGTTACCTGGATTCAGGAGTCGTACTTCTGAATTGGAAAATTGCAAATTTCATTTCACATTTAACAAGAATGTTAGAGAAAAACCAGGGAATTACAGGTCACGAAGCCAACGTTTGTGGTGTGGAAATTGTTGCTGTCTATAATCAAGGATGGGGGTAACTGAAGACCTTGAAAATGGTCAGTTAATCGGGGAGAATCAACATGGATTCATGACAAGTTGGTCATGGTGAAAAAAACTCATTGAACATTTTTGAAGAGGAAACAAAATTACTGGACACAGTAATGTCAATGGATGTTGTTTATAGGCACTTCCAGAAGGCATTTGATAAAATCCCATGTAAGAAACTGTTCAACTCAGTTAGAAATCCACAGAATTGAGGCTAAAATACTGCCATACCGAAATTGGTTGACAGGTGACAGAAAATAGGGATCATGGATAAGTGCTGAAATTGGCAGGATGTGACCAGTGGTGTCCAATAGGAATGTGTGCGCACACCTCAATTATTTACATTATTTATTAATGCATTGGATAATGGCATAGAAAGTCAGATACTCTAGTTTGCTAATGACACAAAGTTAGACAGCTTTGTAGGTAGTGTTCATAGAGTCAGAGAGTCAGCATTCATCCAGTGCAATCTTTAACAGAGTATAATTTACATAGAACTCCTTGACTCCATCTCTCTCACTCATTCTCTCTCCCCACCCCTCTCTAACTCAGCTGCATAGATCTCACTCTGAGTTCCATTCCTCTTTCTCTGTCCAAGCTCTATCCCCCTCTCTCTTAGTGCTCCATCTCTCTCTCTCTCTCTCTGTGTGTCTCTCTCTCTCTGTCCCTGTGCTCCATCTCTTGCTCTCTAAGCCGTATCCCTCCCTCCATTGCAGCTGCTGGGAGTTCTATCTGAGCCAATTCCAGTGAATCCCATGGAGAATAATGACGGGATATTTGGAGTGTGAGTTTGATGATGTAAATGTGAACCATTGCAGCAAAGACATTACAGATGGTTTGTACAGACAGCAAAGCCCAAACCAGAGCATTGTGTCAATCAACACAGACCTAATGAAAGCTTCAATAAAATAATTATAAATGCGATTCTCAGAGATATCATTATTCTAGTTACAAATGGCGATTTCTCAGTGAAGATCCATCCTGCTGAATATTAGATACAGCTGGGCTTTGAAGAAATATTGGGCAGATGGAGTGTAATGTGGGGGAGTGTGACCTTGTTCACTTTCACAATAATCATTCAAATGTGACTGGAGAGTTGTTAAGTCCACAGAGCAAAACTTGCCA
Source organism: Hemiscyllium ocellatum (assembly GCF_020745735.1). Lineage (NCBI taxonomy): Eukaryota > Metazoa > Chordata > Chondrichthyes > Orectolobiformes > Hemiscylliidae > Hemiscyllium > Hemiscyllium ocellatum. The sequence continues at coordinate 16,238,664 of NC_083409.1, forward strand.
TTGGGTATAATCCATTAGGTGTGATAAATACAGAAACTCGCTTAGTTCTAGTTATCAGTGAGTTCTTGTCAACATCCTTTTAACAAATCAATTTTATACAAGAATGACATACAACAAACCCTCTCTATACAACCTTCTCAGCTGGGAATAGGGCATCCCATATGCCTTCTTCACCACCCTGTCTAGCTATGCTGATAACTTCCGGGATTGATGGAGTTGTACACCAAGGTCCTTTTGTTCCTCAGTACTCCCAAGGAACATAAGAACATAAGAACTAGGAGCAGGAGTAGGCCATCTGTCCCTTCAACCCTGCTCTGCCATTCAATAAGATCATGGCTGATCTTTTCATGGACTCAGCTCCACATTAGACCATAAGACAAAGGAGTGGAAGTAAGGCCATTTGGCCCATCGAGTCCACTCCGTCATTCAATCATGGGTGATGGGCATTGAAGGACAGTTACCCGCACTCTCCCTGTAGCCCTTAATTCTGTCCAAGATTAAGAATTTATCAATCTCTGCCTTGAAGACATTTAATATTTCAGCCGCCACTGCGCTCTGTGGCAATGAATTCCAAAGGCCCATCACTCTCTAGCTGAAGAAATGTCTCCTCAGTTATGTTTTAAACTGACCCCCTCTAACTCTAAGGCTGTGCCCATGGGTTCTAGTACCCCCACCTAATGGAAACAATTTCCCAGCATCCACCCTTTCAAAACCATGCATTATCTTGTAAGTTTCTATTAGATCTCCCCTTCTAAAGTCGAATGAATACAATCCCAAGATCCTCAGCCATTCATCATATATTAGGATTACCATTCCAGGGCTCACCCATGTGAATCTCCACTGGACACGGTCCAGTGTCAATATGTCCTTCCTGAGGTGTGGGGCACAAAAGTGGACTAAATGGGGCCTAACCAGAGCTTTATAAAGTCTCAGTAGCACATCTCATTTTACATTCCAACCCTCTTGAGATAAACTGGAGAAAGTGAGGACTGCAGATGCTGGAGATCAGAGCTGAAAAATGTGTTGCTGGAAAAGTGCAACAGGTCAGGCAGCATCCAAGGAGCAGGAGAATTGACGTTTCAGGCATAAGCCCTTTTTCATTCCTGCTGCGCATTTTCAGCAACACATTTTTCAGCTCTTGAGATAAATGACAATATTACATTTGCATTCTTAACCACGGATTCAACCTGCAAGTTAACCTTTAGAGAATCCGGGACTAGCATTCCCAGATCACTTTGTACTTTGGCTTTATGTATGTTCTCACCGTTTAGAAAATTGTCCATGCCTGTAGTCTTTTTTCTGAAGTTCAAGACTTGGCATTTACTCTCACTGTATCTCTTAATTCCTTTATTGTTCAAAAAATCTACTTAGCTTTAAAACATTTACTGAAGTAGCATCAATTTCTTCATTGAGCAAGGAATTTCATAGATTTATGACCCTCTGGGTAAGAGGTTCCTTCTCAATTCAGTCCTAAATCTGCTCCCCCTAATTTTGAGGTTAAACCCTCTTGTTTTAGTTCCACCTGCCAGTGAGGACATCCTCTCTACTTCTGTCTTATCTATTCTCTTTATAATTTTATTTGTTTCTATAAGATTCCCCTCATTCTTCTAAGTTCCAATGAATATATCCCAGTCTACACAGTCTCCCTTCATAAGCGAAACCCCTCCACCCCAGAATCAGCCTGGTGAACTTTCTCTGCATCCCTCCAGTGCCAGTATTGCCTTTTTCAAGTAAGGAGACCATTACTGCATGCAGTACTCCAGGTGTGGTCTCACCAGCACCCTGTACAGCTGCAACATAATCTTCCCGCTTTTTGAACTCAATCCCTTTAGCAATGAAGGACAAAATTCCATTTGCCTTCCTAATTGCTTGTTTTATCTGTAGACCAACCCTCTGTGATTCATGCATAAGGATACTCAAGGTACATGCCTTTCATTGTGTATATCCTTCCCTTATTAGACCTCCCAAGTTGGATCACCTCAGAGGTATGAGGATTAAATTACATCTGCCATTGCTCTGCCCAATTTACCAGCTGACCAATATCAGACTGTAGCCTGAGACCCGGTAATCCAAGATGGCCGCAGAGTCAGACACTTCAGAACGAGTTCATCTGCTCCGTCTGTTTCCTTTTCTTCTTTCTATCCCACTTCTCTTTTCATTTTCTTTTGTGTTTTTCTTTTGTCCTTCTCCCTAATTTCTTCTCCCGGACTCGGACTCCCAGCCTCAGTTACCAGTCCTCTGACCCAGTGCAGACCTAATGATGTGGCCTCTTGGCTTGATGTGGCAGTGTCCTGGCCTGGCAAGGAGACCTTCCAGAGCTGAAAATGTGTTGCTGGAAAAGCGCAGCAGGTCAGGCAGCATCCAAGGAGCAGGAGAGTCGGCGTTTCCGGCATGAGCCCTTCTTCAGGGATACCTTCCAGCCCAACGAGGCAGTCCAACATGATGGCCTCTGTTTGATGTGGTGGCCTCTCAGCCCAGCGTGATGGTCACTCGGCCTAGTGTAGCGATCTCTGAGTGGCCCAGAGTGGTTCTCTCTCAGCCCACATAGTGGTCCTTTCTGTATATGGTGGTCTCTCCACCCGGGAAGGCCTCAGCGTGGACTTCCGGTCTCGAGATGATGACTTAAAGAATAATCCCATGGTAGCTAAGTTCTTAAGAAATGCTGTAATGTTTGAACTTTCAGCTTTATTTCTTCATTTTCTACTTAAAACTAAAAAAGATCTGCAACGTGTAACCTTGAACTTTATTCTTTCTTTCTACCTTGTTCTTACGATTCTGTACTGAGGTCCTTGTACCTAAGATGGCGCCTTGTGAGGTGACGTTACATACTTTTCACTGTACTCCAATACTTTTGCAATCGAGAACACGTGACAATAAACTTAAATAAAAATCAAATCAATATCAATAACACCACCAATTTATGTGGCCTCTGAAAACTTTCTAATTTTACAATCACAGTCAATTTGTTAATGTACATTACAAACAGCAAGGGTCCCAGCCCCAGTCCCTGTCTTACACCACTGGTCACAGGCTTCCAATCACAAAGACAACCCTCCACCATCACTCTTTGCCTCATATTTGGATCCAATTTGCCAAAATGCCGTGGATCCCATGGGCTCTTACCATAACTCCAGGAAAGGCAAGAGAGGTAGGCAAGTAGTCCAGGAGTCTTCTGTGGTTATTCCCATTTCAAACAAGTATGCTGTTTTGGAAAATGTAGGGGGTGATGGAAACTCAGGGGTACTTAGCATGAGCAGCCAAGTTTCTGGTATTGACACTGGCTCTAATGTAATGGGAGGTACGTCGGGTTCCAAACAATCGACTGTGTTAGGGGACTCTCTAGCCCGAGGTACAGACAGACATTTCAGTGGCCAGCAGTAAAAAATCAGAATTTAAAAAGGAGGTCCTCAAGAGTAGTAATATCTGAATTACTCCTGGTGCTATGAGCTAGTGAGGGCAGGAACAGGAGGATAGAGCAGATGAATGCATGGCTGAGGAGCTGGTGTATGGGAGAAGGATTCACATTTTTGGATCTTTGGAAGCTGTTTTGAGGTAGAAGTAACCTGTACAAGAAGGACAGATTGCACCTAAATTGGAAGGGGACTAATATACTGGCAGGGAGATTTGCTAGAGCTGCTCAGGAGGATTTAAACTAGTAAGGTGGGCGGGTGGGACCCAGGGAGATAGTGAGGAAAGATTTCATCCTCAGATTGGTAAAGTTGAGAACAAAGGCAAGTCAAACAGTCAGGGCAGGCGGGGACAAAGCAGAGAACAAGGTAAGACTGATAAATTAAACTGCATTTATTTCACTGCAAGAGGCCTAACAGGGAAGGAAGATGAACATGGGGCGTGGTTAGGAACATGGGACTGGGATATCATAGCAATTACAGAAATATGGCTCAGGGATGGACAGGACTGACCGTTTAATGTTCTAGGATACAAATGCTACAGGAAGGACAGAAAGGGAGGCACAAGAGGAGGGAGAGTGGCATTTTTGATAAGGGATAGCATTACAGCTGTACTTAGGGAGGATATTCCCAGAAATACATCCAGGGAAGTTATTCGGATGGAACTGAGAAAAAAGAAGGGGATGATCACCTTGTTGGGATTATAATATAGCTCCCCTCCAGTAGTCAGCGGGAAATTGACAAACAAATTTGTAAGGAGATTTCAGTTATCAGTAAGAATAATGGGGTGGTTATAGGAGGGGATTTTAACTTTCCAAACATAGACTGTGACTGCTATAGTGTGAAGGGTTTAGATGTAGAGGAATTTGTTAAGTGCGTACAATACAATTTTCTGATTCAGAATGTGGATGTACCGACTAGAGAAGGTGCAAAGCTCAACCTTGGAAATAAGGCAGGGCAGGTGACTGAGGTGTCAGTGGAGGAGCACTTTTGGTCAGCGACCATAATTCTATTCATTTTAAAATAGTGAAGGAAAAGGATAGACCAGATCCAGAAGTTGGAGTTCTAAATTGGAGGAAGGCTAATTTTGCCAGTATTAGGCAAGAACTCTGAAAAGCTGATTGGGGGCAGTTGCTCGCAGGTCATGGGACAGCTGGAAAATAGGAAGCCTTCAGAAATGAGATAAATTGAGCCCAGAGATAGTATATTCTAGTTACGGTGAAAGGAAAGGCTGGTAGGTGTAGGGAATATTGGATGATGAGAGAAGTTGAGGGTTTGGTTGAGAAAAAGGATGAAGCATATGTCAGGTATAGACAGGATAGATTGAGTGAATCCTTAGATGGATACAAAGGCAGTAGGAGTACACTTAAGATGGAAATCAGGAGGGCAACAACATGAGATAGCTTTGGCAAATAGGGTTAAGGAGAATACAGAGGGGTTTTATGAATACATTAAGGACAAGAGGGTAACTAAGGAGAGAATAGGGCCCCTCAAAGATCAGCAAGGCGACCTTTGTGTGGAGCCGCAGGAGATGGGGCAGATACCAAATGAGTATTTTGCTTCACTAACTGTGGAGAAGGATATTGAAGATATAGAATGCAGGGAAATAGATGGTGATATCTTGAAAAATGTTCATATTACAGATGAGGAGGTGCCAGATGTCTTTGAAATGCATAAATGTGGATAAATCCCCAAGACCTAATTAGGTATACCCTAGGACTCTGTCGGAAGCTAGGGAAGTGATTGCTGGGCCTCTTACTGTGATATTTGTATCCTCAATAGTCACAAAAGATGTGCCAGAAGACTGGAGGTTCACTAATTGGTGCCACTACTTAAGAAAGGTGGTAAGGAAAAGCCAGGGAACTGTAGACCAGTCAGCCAGACGTCAATTGTGAGGAAGTTATTGGAAGGAATCCTGAGGGACAGATTGTCCATAAATTTGGAAAGGCAAAGACTGATTAGGGATAGTCAGCATGGTTCTGTGCATGGGAAATCATGTCTCACAAACTTGATTGAGTTTTTTGAAGAAGTAACAGAAAGAATTGATGAGGGCAGAACGTTACACTGGATCTGTATGGACTTCAGTAAGACATTCAACAAGGTTCCCCATGGAAGATTGGTTAGCAAGGTTAGATCTCATGGAATACAGTTAGAACTAGCCATTTGGATACAGAACTGGCTCAAAGGTAGAAGACAGTGGGTGATGGTGGAGGGTTGTTTTTCAGACGGGACGTCTCTGACCAGTGGAGTGTCATAAGGATTGGTGCTGGGCAACTACTTTTTGTCATTTACATAAATGATTTGGATGTGAACATAGGAGGTAGAGTTAGTAAGTTTGCAAATGACACCAAAATTGGAGGTGTAGTGGACAGCGAAGAAAGTTACCTCAGATTACACCAGGATCTTGATCCGATGGGCCAATGGGCTGAGGAATTGCAGATGGAGTTTAATTTAGATAAATGCAAGGTGCTGCAGTTAGGAAAGCAAATCTTAGCAGGACTTATACACTTAATGGTCAGGTTCTCGGGAGTGTTGCTGAACAAAGAGACCTTGGAGTGCAGGTTCATATCTCTTTGAATGTAGAGTCGTAGGTAGGTAGGATAATGAAGACGACATTTGGTATGCTTTACTTTATTGATTAGAGAATTGAGTATGGGTGTTGGGAGGTCACCTAAACCACTTTTGGAGTATTGTGTTCAATTCTGATCTCCTTCCTATCAGAAAGATGTTGTGAAACTAGAAAGGGTTCAGAAAAGATTTACAAGGATGTTACTAGGGTTGGAGGATTTAAGCTATACGGAGAAGTTAAATAGACTAGGGATGTTTTCCCTTGAGTGAGGTGTGACCTTACAGAGGTCCCTGCTGAGGGGTGACCTTACAGAGGTTTACAAAATCATGAGGGACATGGATTGGGCAAAGAGACCAAGTCTTTTCCCTGAGCTGGTGGAGTCCAGTAATAGAGGGCATGGGTTTAGGGTAAGAGGGGAAAGATATAAAAGAGACTTGAGAAGCAACTTTTTCACGCACAGAGTGGTGCAAGTGCAGAATGGGGCTGCCAGAGGAAGTGGTAGAGGCTGGTACAATTACAACATTTAAAAGGCATCTGAATGGGTATATCAATAGGAAGGGTTTGGAGGGATCTGGGCCAGGTGTTGGCAGGTGGGACTAGATTGGGTTGGGATGTCTGGTTGGCATGGACAAGTTGGACCTTAGGGTCTGTTTCCATGCTGTACATCTCTATGACTCTATGACTCTAGAAGGAGGCTGTTCAGCCCCTTGTGTCAGTACTAGCTGTTTACTAACCTCACTCACAATGAACATCTCCATTGAATTCTGGATGAGTGGTGCTGGAAGAGCACAGCCATTCAGCCAGCATCCGAGGAGCAGCGAAATCGATGTTTCGGGCATAAGCCCTTCATCAGGAATAAAGGCAGTGAGCCTGTAGCGTGGAGAGATAAGCTAGAGGAGGGTGGGGGTGGGGAGAAAGTAGCATAGAGTACAAGCAAATGTGTCTGTGGTAGCGAGTTTGTTTCATGAAATGTTTGAAGAGCTTCAGGGCAGAGGAAATGACCTGGGAGTTGCAGTGGGAGAGGGACTCCCTGAGATTATTGTAGAGAGAAGCTCTTCAACCATGTCATGAAACAAACTCGCTCCCACAGCCACATTTGCCTGTACTCTATGCTACTTTCTCCCCACCCCCACCCTCCTCTAGCTTATCTCTCCACACTTCAGGCTCACTGCCTTTATTCCTGATGAAGGGCTTTAGCCCGAAACGTCGATTTCGCTGCTCCTCGGATGCCGCCTGAACTGCTGTGCTCTTCCAGCACCATTAATCCAGAATCTGGTTTCCTGCATCTGCAGACATTGTTTTTATCTCTGTTGAATGTCTATTGTTGGGAAGTAATTAAATCTGTTTAGAGACAGAATGTCCGACAAATGTGAACAGATCAGAGTAAGTCAGCATGGATTAAAAAGGGTCAGACTTCTTTAACTAACCTGGTTACATGTTTTAACGAGGTCACTAATGTGTGAGATAAGGGAATGTGTTGTTTATATGGACGTCCAGATGACATTCAAGGAAGTTCTGCACAAGTGTTATAATGTTATCGTTGGAACAAAGAGATGACAGATAAACATATTCTGGATCTTTCTGCACAAATGAATTCTCAAATAAATCTCAGACACGTTGGTGAACTTGGGGTTTTATCAGAGGAAGGAGCTGAAGGAAGTCAGTTGTTGGAGAAAAATGGTTCTGGGAAAATTAGAATGTCTTAAATCAGCAGGGCCAAATAATCTATTTTCAGGAGTGCTTCAGGAAGTGGTTGTAAAATATGAGAAACATTGATGGTTATCTGTTTGTCGACTGTGGAATAGGTCCTACAAAATGGAGGGAGTTAATTTAACACGCCTATTGAAAGAGAGAGAGAGAGAGGGAAAATAAGAAATTTTAGACCAATTAGCCAGAAGTCAGCAGTGGAGAAAATGCTTAAGTTCATTATAAAATATTTTATAGCTTAGCACTTTGAAAACAGTGGCAGAACTGGACAGAGTCGGCATGAATTGTCGAAAGGGAAATCATGCTTAAAAAATCGACTGGAATTGTTTGAGGATATAGTGAGTGGATTTGATAAGGGGGGGCCCATGGATATGGTTTGTTTGGACTTTGTAAGGGGAATAGATCGGCGGTTCTGTGGTCAAAAACAAGACTCACGAATAGCATGTTGCCTCCCAGTTGTACGACTCAGGCATGTCTCAGATCGGCTGCAGGACATTCTGAAGGGGTGGGTGAACAGCTAGCTGTGATGGTGCATGAAGGGACTGATGATATCGTAATAAATGGAATGGGGTCCTACAAGCAGAATTTATGGAGTGAGGAACCATATTAAAATGTAGGATCTCAGAGGTAGTAATCTCAGGATTGCTCCCAGTGCCATGTGCTAGTCAGAGTCGAAATGAAAATATAGGCAGGATGAATGTGTGGCTTGAGAGATGGTGCAGGAGGGAGGGGTTCAGGTTTTTGGGACATTGGGACTGGTTCCTGGGGAGGTGGGACAATTACAAATCGAGTGGTCTACACCTGGGCAGGACTGGAACCAGTGTCCTGAGGGATGTGTTTGATCACACTCTTGGGGAGGGTTCAAAATAGTGTAGCAGAGGGATGGGAACCAAATGAGGAGGTTAGTGGGCAATAAGGAGGGAGTAACTAAAGCCTGTCAGGAACTAGATATTGAAGTCAGCGTGACTAAGGTTAAGAGTAGGTAGGGAGCAGATGATGAATGCAAAGGGACAGATGGTCTGAGATGCATTTGTTTTAATGTGAGAAGTGTAGTAGGTAAGGCAGAGGAATTTAGGGCTTGGACTAGTATCTGGGAGTATGATGTTATTGCTATTACTGAGACGTGGTTGAGGGAATGGCAAGATTGTTAACTAAATATCCCAGGATACAGATGTATCAGATGCGTTCGAGAGGGAAGTAAAAGGGATGGAGGAGTTGCATTACTGGTCAGAGTGGATATCACAGGTGTGGTGAAGGAGGGCACTATGGAGGACTCGAGCAGTGGGGCAATATGGGCAGAGGTCAGAAACAGGAAGGGTGCAGTAACAATGTTGGTGCTATCCTACAAGCCTCCTAACAGTGAACGTGAGATAGAGGTACAAATATGTAAACAGATTATGGAAAGATGTAGGAGTAACAAGGTGGTGGTGATGGAAGATTTTAATTTTCCCAACATTGACTGGGATTCACTTCATGTTAGAAGTTAAAATGGAGCAGAATTTGTAAGAAGCATCCAGGAGGATTTCACAGAGTAATGTGGAAGTAGTCTAACTTAGGAAGGGGCCATACTGGGCTGGTGTTGGGGAATGAGCCCGGCCAGGTGATTGAAATTTCAGTCGGGGATTACTTTGGAAGAGTGATCACAATTCCATACGTTTTAGAATGCTCATGGACAAAGATGAGAGTGGTCCTAAAGGAAGAGGGCTAAAGTGGAGGAAGGCCAACTATCCCAAAATTTGGAAGGAGCTGGGGAATGTGGATTGGGAGCAGCTGTTTAAAGGGAAATCCACATTTGATATGTGGGTGGCTTTTAAAGAGAGGTTGACTAGAGTCAGGACAGACATGTCCCTGTGAAAATAAAGGATTGAAATGGCAGAATTAGGGAACGCTGGATGTCAGATGAATTTGTGAGATTAGCTAAGAGGAAAAAGGATGCATACATAAGGTCTAAGTGGCTGAAAACAGACAAAGCTTTGGAAGAATATCGTGAAAGTAGGACCAATCTGAAGTGAGGAATTAAAAGGGCTAAAGGGGTCACAAAATATCATGAAGGAAAATCCCAAATCCTTTTATTCATACATAAGGAGCAAGTGGGTGACTAGAGAAAGGGCTGGCCCACTCAAGGACAAAGGAGGAAAGATATGTGTGGAGTCAGAAAATGGATGAGATTCTTAATGAGTGCTTTATGTCGGTATTCACCAAGGAGAGGGAAATGACAGATGTTGAAGTTGGGGATAGGTGTTTGATTACTCGAGGGCAAGTCGATTTAAGTAGGGAGGAAGTGTTGGGTATTTTAAAAGGCATCAAGGTGGACAAGTCCCCAGGTCAGGATGGGATCGATCCCAGCTTACTGAGGGAAGCAAGAGAGGAAATAGCTGGGGCCTTAATCGATATCTTTGTAGCAACCCTGAACATGGATGAGGGTCCCAGAGGACTGGAGAATTGCTAACGTTTAAGAAGGGTAGCCAGGATAATCCAGGTAACTATCACCCAGTGAGCCTGATGTAGTGGTAGGGAAGCTGCTGGAGAAGATACTGAGGGATAAGATCTATTTACTTTTGGAAGAAAATTGACTTATCAGTTATAGGCAGCATGAAGTTGTGCAGGGAATGTCGTGTCTTACCAACTTTGTAGATTTTTTTGAAGAACTGATGAAGTTGATTGAGGAGGGATGGGCTGTGGATGTCATACGCATGGACTTCAGTAAGGTGTTTGATAAAGTTCCCCATGCTAGCCTGATAAAGAAATTTAAGTCGCATGGGGTCCAGAGTGTACTCACTAGATGGGTAGTGAACAGGTTGGGCAACAGAAGACAGACAGTAGTGGTGGGAGTACTTTCTCAAAATGGAGAACAGGAATCCGTGCTGGTACCGCTCTTGTTTTTGATCTACATAAATGATCTGGAGGAAGGTATAGGTGGTCTGATTAGCAAGTTTGCAGATGACACTAAGATTGGTGGAGTAGCAGATAGTGAAGGGGACTGTCAGAGAATGCAGCAGAATATAGATAGATTGGAGAGTTGGGCAGAGAAACGGATGGATGGAGTTCAAGCCAGGCAAATGCAGTCTGATGAATTTTGGAAGATCCAAATCTGGAGTAAACTGTACGGTGAATGGAACACCCTGGGAAAATTGATGCCCAGAGCGACCTGGGTGTTCAGGTCCATTGTACCCTGGAGGTGACAACACAGGTCGACAGAGTGGTCAAGAAGGCATCTTCCTTCACCAGACGTGGTATTCAGTACAAGAGTTGGAAGGTCATATTAGAATTATATCAGACTTTGGCTTGGCCACATTTGGAATACTGCGTACAGTTCTGGTTGCCACATTACCAGAAAGATGTGGATGCTTTGGAGAGGGTGTAGAGGAGGTTCACCAGGATTGCCTGGTATGGAGGGCACTAGCTATGAAGAGAGGCTTAGTAGATTAGGATTATTTTCATTAGAAAGTCAAATGTTGAGGGGGGACCAGATTGGGGTCTACAAAATCATGAGAGATATAGACAGGGTGGATAGCAAGAAGCTTTTTCCCAGAGTGGGGGACTCAATTACTCTGGGGTCATGAGTTCAAGGTGAGAGTGGAAATATTTAAGGGAGATATGTATGGAAAGTTCTTCACACAGAGGGTGATTGGTCCTGGAACACGTTGCCAGTGGAGGTGGTAGAGGCAGGCACAATAGCATCATTTAAGATATATCTAGATAGATACATGGATGGGCAGGGAGCAAAGGGAGACAGACCCTTGGAAAATTGATGACAGGTTTAGATGGAGGATATGGACCAGTGCAGGCTAGTAGGGCCGAAGGGCCAGTTCCTGTGCTGTAATTTTCGTTGCTCTTTGTTCTTTGAACTGAGGAAGCTCAAAGGAACAGAGTGATCTTGGGGTGCTTCTCCACTGATCCCTGAATATGGCAAGACAGGTTAACAGAGCAGTTATGAAGGCATAGGGGACACTTGCCTTTGTCATTTCAGGTATTGGTTATAAAAGCAGGAGGATATGGTGCAGTTAAGCAGAACATTGGTTAGGCCACAGCTGGAGTACTGTGTGCAGTTCAGGTCACCACACTGTAGGAAGGAGGTGATTGCACTGGATGGGGTGCAGAGGGGAATCACCAGGATGTTGTGTGGGATGGAACCTCTCAGTGATGAAGAGAAATTGGATCAGCTCGGGTTGTTTTCTTCAGAGCAGAGAAGGTGGAGGGGGGCCCTGATAGAGGTGTATAAGGTTATGAGGGGAATGGACAGGGAGGAGAGAAAGCAGCTGTTCTCCTTCTTGGGAGGGTCAATAACAAGTTGACTCACATTCAATGTGAAAGCTAGGAGGCTTCAAGATGTTTTAAGGAAAATGTTTTTCATCCAGAGGTTGGTGTGCATCTGGAATGCACAGCCAGAGAGGGGAGTTGAGGTGGGAAACCTCACAAAGTTTAAAATGTACTTGGGTGAGCAGTTGAAATGTCATAACATTCAAGCTGTGGGCCTCATGTTGGAAAGTGGGACTGGTATAGGTTTAGTGTAGTGTGGCTGGTACACAGTTAATGAACTGAAGGGCCTCCTCTGTACTGTGTGATTTTATGATTCTGTCGTGGGTAGTTTCAGGCTCCTTAACTGAGGAAGGATGTTCTGGCTGTGGGGGGAGGGCAGTGAAGGTTTACCAGACTGATTCCTGGGAGGACAGCACTTAGATCTGATGAGAAACTGGATCAGTTAGGATTATATTCATTGGCACTTAGAAGATTGAAAGGAATCATATTGTAACCTTGAAAATCCGAACAGGACAAGACTAGAACAACACAGGGAGGATGTTCCTGATGACTGGGGAATCCAAAACTACGAATTATGGTTTAAAGAAAAGGGAAAGGTTATTTCAGACTGAGCTGAGGAGACATTTCTTTAGCCAGAGACTGGGAAACTCGTGGAATATTCTATCACAGAAAGCAGTTGAGACCAAAACATTCAATATTTTCAAGAGAGGATAAGTATTTTCTTAGGACTAAAGGGGATAAATTTTATGGAGAAAAAATGGGAGCAGGGGACTAAGTTGGATGATCAGCCGTAGTCATATTGAATGGCAGAGCCAACTCGAAGGGCTGAATGGCTTCCTCTTGCTCCTAGTTCCTTTGTTTCTATGTTTGTTCATAAACATGGAAACATATGGAATTATAGAGTCTTAGAGCCATCGAGTCCTACAGCACAGAGACAGGCCCTTTGGCCCAAACTGGACCGTGCTGACCAAAATTTCCATCCATGCTAACCCCATTTCCCTGCACTTGGCCCATATCCTTCAAATGTTTTCCTATCTATGTATTTGTCCAAATGTCTTTTAAATGTTGTTAATGTATCCACCTCAATCACTTCAGCTGGCATTTCATTCCACATGCGTGCCACCCTCTGTGTAAAAATGTTGCCCCTCAGGTTCCCTTTTATTCATTTCTCTCTAACACTAAACTGATGCCCTCTCATCCTCGATTCTCCAAACCTATCCATGTCTCTCATGATCTTATACACTTCTAAAGGTTTCCCAACCAGTCTCCTACACTCTAAGAAAAAAGTCCTAACTTGCCTAACTTCTCCCTATATGTTGAGTCCAGGCAACATCCTTGTAAATTTCTTCTGTACTCTTTCTGGTTTAGTAATATCCTTCCTATAACAAGGTGACCAAACTGAATACAATATTCCAAGTGCGACCTCACTGACATCCTGTACAAGATTAGAGATTAGATTCCCTCCAGTGTGGAAACAGGTCTTCGGTCCAACCAATCCACACCGACCCTCTGAAGAGTAACCCACCTAGACCCATTTCCCACTGACTAATGTACCTAAGACTATGGCCAATTTAACATGGCCAATTCACCTGACCTGCACATCAAACTTACTAATCATGCCTTACAGTTTCTCATCCAAATCATTAATATTGATAACAAACAGTAATGGGGCCAGCACTGAGCCCTGAGGCACTCCACTCAACACAGGCCTCCAGTCTGACAAGCATCCTTCCAATATTACCTCTGCTTCCTATCATCAAGACAGTGATAGAAAAGTATTTGTCTTTGGTTAGGAATTAGTTTGGAGGTAGGAGACAGAGAAGAGGGATAATGCTGACCAATAAACAAGATGTGAATAGTGGTGTCCCTAGGGATTTGTGCAGGGGCCTCAGTATTTCACGATATTTCTCAATGACTTGGATGAAGGAATAGAGAGCCAATTATCCAAGATTGCTGACCACACGGAGTGAGGCAGCTTGGAGGAGGTTACAGAGATAGGGAGAGTGGAGGGCAGAGAGGGATTTGAGAACAAGGATGAGAATTTAAAAATCGAGGTGTTGCTCGACCAGGAGCCAATATAGGCACGGGGTGCAGGGGGTTGTGGGAACGGGACTTGGTGCAAGTTTGGATACGGGCTGCAGAATTTTGGATGAGCTGAAGGATACGGAGGGCAGTGGCTGTGATGTGCATCAGCCATTGGAATGGTCATGTTTGGAGCCCCATAAACATGGCTGAGATTTTCAGTGGCTGATCTTTGTGATATGGAAGATATGGGGCTTAGATCATTCTCAAACATGAGACCCAGTTTGTAAAGAGTCTGGTTGAGCAGCAGACAGTGCTCAGGGAGAGGGATGGAGTTTATACCAGAATCTGAAGAGGATGGCTTTGACCTTCCCAATATGTTTCACAGTGACCCTGGCACCTCAGTCCTGACTGCTCTTAGCTGCTGTGATTGTCACTGATTAGACACTTATTATTAGAGATTCTGACCACAGCAGAAAGCCCCAGTGTAAAAAATAACTGCAAAGGCTGTCAGATCGCAAGGTTGAAACTTCACCAAAAGAGGAAGTGAAAGAAGGAGCTCAGAGCAGCTGGGTGTTTGTTACTGAGACGGGAGAAAACTGTGAACTGTCTGCACTCCCTGGAATCTGACAGCACAGGAGGCTGGTTCTAGGATTTATTTTTTGCAGAAACAGCACAGTTTTGGAAAAGGTGTCAGTCACTCTCTCACAAACACACACGCCTGCACTCGGAGATCAGAAACAGAATCCAGCAGCAGCTCTGTCTCCAAGCTGTGAAACCTGCACAGAATTGTTCCCTCATTCAGTTTATAACTGGCAGGATAGACCAAGCAGGGAAGGCAACACAGTGGTGTGTACAGTCGGAAGGGAGTTGCCCTGAGAGTCCTCACCATTAACTATGGAACCCATGAAGCCTCATGACAGCAGGTCAAACATGGGGAAGGAAACCTCCTGCTGATTATCACATAGCACCGCCCTCCCCTCCAACCTCAACTGAGCAGTCAGTCCTCCTCCATGTTGAACAACACTTGGAGGAAGCACTGAGGATGGGAATGATGCAGGATATACCCTGAGTAAGGGACTTCAAAGTCCACCATCAAAAGCTGCTCAGAAGCATCACTACTGAGCAAACTGGTCACGCTCCACCTGATTCAGCTGCGAGACTGGACCTGGGGCAGGTGGTGAGGGAACCGACAAGAGGGAAAAACATACTCACTATCACCTTCACCAATCTGCCTGCTGCTGGTGTATCTGTCCATGACAGTATCAGTAAGAGTGACCACAGCACAGACCGTGTGGAGACAAAATCCTGTCTTCCCTTTGAGATTATCTTACATTCTGTTGGGCAAGAGATATGGAATGTCAGAAAGAACTTTGATTTTAGCAGCAATTGTCAAAGTCTTGGAAATTAGTGCCCATTCAGGTGAGACAGGTGAAGAAACTCAGTGATTGCAATGGCAGATTGGATGGGCTCTTGATGGAAATAAACCTGCAAGGCCCTGGGGGTCGAGTAGGGGAGGGGGTGGGACTGACTGGATTGCTCCATGAAATGACCTGACAGGCTGAATGTTCTCCCCCTGTGCTGGAAATAGGTCTCACTCAATGAGGGGTTCACAATTAGAGAGTCTGGATGCAGTAAATACAGGACAAATTGTTTCTCCAGGCAGGAGGGTCAGTAACCAGAGGGCACACATTTCAGAAAGGGTCTGAAGTACAAGAGAGAAGATAGGAACATTTTTTATCCAGCGAGTTCATGATGACTGTCTGCAAGGTGAGTGGAAGTGGATTCAACAGCAACTTTCAAAAGGGCATTTGGAGAAATAGCTGAAAAGGAAATAATTGCAGGGTTATACAGGAAGGGCTGGGGAAATGGGACTCATTGGACTCATTTGACTAACAGTCGCAATTAACCCAGTGACCTCTGTCTGTGCTGTTTTAGAGCTTACACATACTTAGACTCACCTTTACACAAAGACTGGGAGAAACAGACAACCCAGTTTACAGAAGAGTGTTTTCTCAAGGAAAACTCTCTTGAACCAACTCAGGGAACAGGCCAGACTAGATTTACTGATGAGGAATAATTCAGCAAATCAATGGCAAGGGAACAGTGAACCAAAAGTGATGGGATTGAACAGTATATTCAATAGCACAACCATTCAGAGGGGGAGGGATCAAGGGCAGGAAGTCCGAGAGCATGCTGTAGGGGTCTGAAGGCTCTGCTGTCAATGGTGGGATGGAGCAAGCAGCAATGGGCAGGAGACCAGAGACAGAAGATGGAAGGGGGAGAGAGGGAATGTGAGTCTGCAGCAGGACACAGACGGAGGGAGGCCATGGTGGCAATTGGCTGGCAGTGAGGTCAGGGGTCATTCTGGAATGAGAGATGGATAAGACAGGGAAGGGCCCACTCCATATCAGACAAATTGGAGTTTATGGAATATGGCTTTAGGAAGCTGGGAGAGGACATTAGAATCATAGAGTTAGGGGGCAGGACGAGCAGGAATTAGGGTTTCTGTGGTCAAGGGGGCGAGGTAGTGCAGAGACAATGTTGTTGAGATTGAAATAAGAGGCATACGTGATGGAAAGGATGTGGGGTTTGCAGCTCAGGTGCTGGATAGTCCTGAGGGAAGGAGGGCCATGTTTACTGGTCTCTTCTGGAGCATCCAGTGGGAAGGAGGTCCCTGTTTATTGGTGTCTATTGGAGGTTCCAGTGGAAAGAGGTCCATGTTTATTGGTGTCTATTGGAAGGTGGTCCATGTATACATCATTAAAGAGTCATAGAGGTTTACAGCATGGGACCAGGCCGTTCAGCTCAACTCATCCATGCCGACCAAGTATCCAAAACTGAACTAGTCCCATTTGCATGTGTTTGGCCCAATTCTCTCTAAATCCTTCCTATCCATGTTCCTGTAAAAATGTCCTTGAAATGTAGTAATTGTACTCACCTCTACGAATTCTTCTGGCAGCTCATTACACATACACACTAACCTCTGTGTGAAAATGTTGCCTCTCAGTTTCCTACTAATTTTTTCCCCTCTCAACTTAAGTTACTCCTTCTAGTACTGGACTCTCCTACCCTGAGGAAAAGACTTTGATTATTCACCTTATCTATGACCCTCATGATTCTATAAACCTCTATAAGGTCACCCCTCAATCTCCTGCATTCCTTGGAAAAACATCTTGGCCTATTCATCCTCATCTTGTAATTCAAATCCTCCAATCTTGATAACATCCCTGTTAATCTTTCTTGTATTCAAACCACTGTCATAACTTCCTTCCTATAGCAGGATGAGCAGAAATGTACTGTGTCCAAATGTGGCCTTCCCAATGCCTTGTACAGCTGTAACATGATGTCCCAGCTCCTGTACTCCCTGCTTTGACCAGTGTAGATGAGCATGCCAAATACTTTCTTCACCACCCTGTCTACCTGTGACCCCACTTCCAAGGAACTATGTACCTGTACCCCTCAGTCTCTCTGTTCAACAACACTCCCCATGGCTCTACCATTAATTGTGTAATTCCTGCCCTGGTTTGTCTTTCCAAAATGCAACTCCTTCCATTTATCAAAATTTCCATCTGGATTTGTTGACCCACTGGCCCAGTTGATCAAGATGACATTGCACTCTTGGATAACCTTCTTCCCTGTCCACTATGCCAACAATTTTAACATCAGCCACAAACTTACTGACCATTCCTGCTATTTTCTCATCCAAATTGTTCATATAAATGATGAACAACAGTGGATCCAGGATCGATTCTTTTGACAGGCAGTTGGTCACTGGCCTCCAGTCTGAAGAACAACCTTCTCTCACCAGCCTCTGCCTCCTATCATCAGGCCAATTTTATATCCAATTGGTGAGCTCTCCCTGGATCCTATGTGATATAATCTTACTGAGCAGTCTACCATAGGGAACCTTGTATTAACTCCATGTAGACAGAGTGTACTACTCCATCTTTACCTATCTTCTTGCTTACTTCTTCAAAAACTCAACCATCTACTCATCTCCATTGGAAGTTCCAGTGATTAGGAGGCCCATATTTATTGATCTGTCTTGGAGGATCCAGTCAGAAGGAGACCAATGTTTACTGGTCTCTAGTGGAGGCTCTTGCAGGAAGGAGGCCATGTTTACTGGACTCTGTAGGAGAGTCCAGTGCATCATGGACTCCAAGGTGAGTGTGGGGTTCAGTTCCTTTCTGTTGTAACTGTGTAATGGTTCAACCCACATCCCAGTAAAACACCCTGACTCAGAGACTGATCATGGAAAGGGAAAGAGAGGGGTAGGAGAGGGGAAGGGATTGGAAAATATTGTGAATGGACAGGCTGGATCAGTGGGTCAGAGCCTGTGCTGCCCCCCCACCCAGCTCACACTGATGGCCTGAGGATCTCCTCTCTCTGCTGGGCCTTCATGGAATGAGCTTTGTGTCCAAACCAGTCTCCAGTGAGAACAGGCCAAAAGCACAGAACTGCCCTTCATTTGACAAGAATCTAGCCATCTTTCTGAGAGAGGCCAAATCCAGGTCAATGTGGAAAATGGGGCCTTAATCCAGGGGAAAACATGCTTCTGGGGTCAAGGGTTAACATCCATGAGTGGGGCAGAGAGAGGGAGATTCATCCTGAATTCAACTGCCACAACCTGGGACACTGTGAGAAAGAGAGAGAAGTGAGTCAGAGACAAAGGGTGAGTGTCTGTACGTGTGTGTGTGTGTGTGTGTGTGTGTGTGACAGAGAGAGAGAGAGAGAGAAAGTGAGAGACATGAGTATGATTAGAAACAGAATGACAGAGAGGGAGGGAGTGCGACTGTAGATTGGGAATACAGAGAGGGAGGGAGAGAGACAGAGGGAGGTATAGAGAGGAGAGATAAACAGAGGATTTAAATTGAAGCGAGAGAGGGAAGGAGTTATGGAGACAGTGAGAGATGGAAAAATAAAAATTATGAGATGGAGTGAGAAAGCATGAGTGAATTGGGGAGAGTGGCTATGAGACAGAGTGAGAGAGAGAGAGAACATGAATGAGATTAACAGTAGGAGAGAGAGGGATAGAGAGAAAGAAGTGGCAGATGTGAGACAGAGAGAGAGAGAGAGAGAGGTGGATAGGTCCTGGTCACCACATTCTGGGAAGGATGTGACTGTACTTGAGAGGGTGCAGAGATTTACCAAGATGCTGCCTGGGATGGAGGGTCAGCTGTGGGGAAATCTTGGAAAGGTTGGGATCGTTTCCTTGGAGCAGTGAAGGCTGAGAGGGGACATGATAGAGGGGGATAAGATTATTTGGGGCAGTGATACCGTGGGTAAGAAGGCACTTTATATATCAGTAAAGTACTCAATAACCTGTGTCCCAGGTAACACAGACATGGACACAGAAACTCGGAACTGGAGTAGGCCTTTTGGCCCTTTGAGCTTGCTCTGTCATTCAGTATGATCATGGCTGATCCTCCATCTCAAAACCATATTCCTGCTTTCTCCCCATTCCCTTCATGCTGTTAAAATGCAAAACAATTATCTCTCTCCTTTTCTTGAATTTATTCAGTTCCTTGGGTTCCACAGTTGTCCTACCCTTTGAGTGAAGAAATGTTTCCTCATCTCAGTCCTAAATGGTCTACCCTCTATCCCCCTGAGACTGAGTCCCCTGATTCCAGACTTCCCAACCAGGGGAAACCTCCTCCCTGCCCAGCCCTGTTAGAATTTTATACATCTCAATCAGATTCCCTCTCATCCTTCTGAACTTGAGTGAGTCCAGGCCCAGTCAAATTGGAGTGAGAGGAGAATTGAGGAGAAATGTTTTCACCCAGAAGGTGGTGGGAGTCTGGAACTCACTGCCTGAAAGGCTGGTTGAGTCACAAACTCTCGTGACACTGGAGCAGTGTTTAGATATTCCCTTGTGTTGCTGTAGCCTCCAGGGTGATGGGTCAAGAGCTGGAGGATGGGATTAGTGTCATCAGATCTTTGTTTACTCACACAGACACAATGGGCCAAATGGCCTCATTCAATGTTGTTCACATCAATGATTCTCTGAGAGAGCGCGAGAGAGCGAGAGAGAGAGCGAGAGAAGGAAGTGTGAGGGGCTGACGTGGCTCTCTCTGCCTGATGCCATTTACATACTGAGGAACACCCAGTCAGACTCTCACAGGCTGCAGCTTTATAAAGCAGAGCCCAGTGAAGGGAGAATTTATCAGGAACCAGGCACAGGGACAGGAGCACACACCATGATTTCACACATCCAGTTAATCTGGCCCCTGGCATTCTGTGTCGCAGGTACAAATCTCTCTCCTTCCACCTTGAATCTTTAGCTGCTCTCCACTTGACTCCAATTCCACTGACTTGTGATTGAAGGGAAAATGCTGAAACCAGAGGAATGCTCAGTGTCTCCAACAATCTCTCATTTGACCGGCTCTTTCTGTGACAGTTCTGACTTCACTGTGTTTCTCTCTGACCCCTCAGGTATCAGTGGGGACATCATCATGACCCAGTCTCCCCCGGTGCTGTCAGTGGGACTGGGCCAGACTGCAACCACCACCTGTATGACCAGTCAAAGCATTAGCAGCAACCTTGCTTGGTACCAGCAGCGAGAAGGTCAGAAACCCTCTCTCCTGATCTATGATGCAACAACTCGATTCACAGGAGTCTCCGATCGATTCACCGGCAGTGGATCAGGGACCAGTTTCACCCTGACAATCAGCAACGTTCAGAATGAGGATGTCGCTGAATATTACTGTCAGCAGTATAGCAGCGGGTCTTCACAGTGATACAGAGCCATACAAAAACCTCAATATGCACAACACCACCTCCTGTACTGACACATCCAACAGTTATATGAAATGTATAATAAGGGACAGATAGTCCCACCTCTTGCACTGACACGTCCACAGTTATATATAAAGTAAATTGAACAAATTACCCCATGCTGGGATTGTCACTGTCCACTACACACTCCAGTCCCTGTGGTGTCCACCGCTCACTGAAGGCCTCAAGTTTCCCTCTTACACTCCATGGCCACATGTGAAGAACAGCTGCAAGATTTAACAATGAAAACTAAATTTCACAAACCCCCGAGAGTAGCTGGACACAACCCAGGGAGACAGAGAGAGAAAGACACATGA
This sequence comes from Hemiscyllium ocellatum, assembly GCF_020745735.1. Classification (NCBI taxonomy): domain Eukaryota; kingdom Metazoa; phylum Chordata; class Chondrichthyes; order Orectolobiformes; family Hemiscylliidae; genus Hemiscyllium; species Hemiscyllium ocellatum. The sequence goes on from NC_083409.1 coordinate 16,259,723, forward strand.
ATGAGGGAGAGACAGAGAGGGGTAGGGAGTGAATGAGATTGACCAAGAATAGACAGAGACAGAGAGAGACAGGGAGAGGTTGAGAGTGACAGGGGGAAGCAGAGAGCAGAGGTTTTTATACAGCCTCTGCACTGGGAGCTCTCACTGTGGTACACGTTCGGTAAAGGAACCAAACTCAGACTGAGCAAGTAAACCTCAATTGTCCGTTATTAACCCTGTCAATACTGAAATACACTTTCTAAAACACAAATGCTGAATTGTTGAAGGTGTTAGTGGGGAGCTGCAGTGAATGAAATGGTTGATTGAGGAGCACTGTGGCGAACAGGGTGTCCAGCTGTACTTCTTTAGTTCCATTGCCCCGCTTAAGCAGCAAGACAGAAGTCAGTCAGTTTTACTCACTGTGTGGAGGAGCTCTGTCCATTTTCAGCCTGTGGTCCCATTCCTGCAGCATGGAGTGAAATCAGTGAGTAGCCTCCTGCCAGTCTCAGTGTGACAGACTCAGGGCAGATTTTGATGTGAGCTCTGGATCCCTGTCCCAGTCTCTGATCTCACTGACCTCAGCAGCAGCAGCACAGTGATACACCGAGCTCCCACCTCCCCCAGCTTTAACTCTGCTCAATCACACAATCACAGAATTGTTACAGTGTACAAAGAGACCATTCCACCCATCCTGTCTGGACCGGCTCTCTGAATGAGCAATTCACTGAGTGTCATTCTCCTGCCTTCTCCCTGCCACCCTGCACAGTGTTCCTTTTCAACTAACATTCTCATTCCCTTCGGAATGTTTTAATTGAAGCTGCCTCCACCACACTCTCAGGCAGTGCATTCCACACCTTAACCACTCACTGGCTAAAAATGTTGTTCCCCATCTCACTTTTGTTACTTTTCCCAATTGCTTTCGATCTGTGGTCTCTTGGTCTGAATCCTTTCTTAATTGGGAACATTTTCTCCCTATTTACTCTGTCCAGGCCCTTCCTGACTCTGAATTCCTTGAACAAATCTCCTCTCAGCCTTCTCCAAAGAAGACAGTCCCAAATTCTCCAATCAAACTTCATAACTGATGTTCCTCATCCCTGGAATGATCTTTGGGAACAATTTTTGCCATCGCTACAAAACATTCGCCTCCTTCCAGAATTCTTCACATTATCTATGTCCCTCATGATTTTCCAAACCTCTACAAGGTCACTCCTCAGAACCTTCCGCTTCAGGGTAAGAAGTCTCAGCTTTTCCAGCAACTCATAGTCACAGAGTCATACCGCGTGGAAACAGACCTTTCAGTCCAACTTGTCCATGCTAACCAAATATCCTAAACTGATCTCATCCCATTTGCCAGCATTTGGCTTACATCTCTCGAAAACCAGCCTATCCATGTACCCATCCCAATGTGTTTTAAATGCTGTAATTGTAACCACCTCCAACACTTTCTCTGGCAGCTCAATCCAGACACGCACCACCCTCTGTGTGACAAGTTACCCCTCAGGTCCCTTTTGAATCTTTTGCCTCTCACCTTAAACTTATGTCCTCTTGTTTTGGAATCCCTTTTCCACGGAAAAGACCTTGGATATACACTCAGTTCATGCCCCTCATGGTTTTATAAACATCTATAACGTCATCCCAAGGCCTTAGATGCTGCAGGGAATATAGCCCCAGTTTCTTCAGCCTTTCCCGATAGCTCAAACCCTCCAAATCCTGGCCACATCCTTGTAAGTCTTTTCTGCAGCTTTTTAAGTTTAACGACATCCTTCCTACCTCAGGATGATAGAATTGTTCACATCATTCCCAAAGTGGCCTCACCAATCTCCTGTACTGCTGTAACATTATGTTCCAACTCCTGTACTCAATGCAGTGATGAACAAAAGCAAGCAAACCAAACACCTTCTTCATCACCCTGTCTACCTGTGACCCCACTTTCAAGGAATAATGTACCTGCATCTTCACCCCTAGGTGTGTTATTCAGCAACACTCCACAGGGCCCTCCCATTAACTGTATAACTCCTGCCCTGGTTTGCCTTTCCAAAATGCAACATCTCACATTTATCTAAACTGAACTCCATTTGCCACTCTTCTGCCCATTGCCCCATCTGATCAAGGTCCCGCTGTACCCTGAGATAATCTTCTTCACTATCCACTGTCCCACCAATTTTGGTGTCATTTACAAACTTACCGTAACTCCTATATTCACATCCAAATCATTTCTTTAAATGATGAAAAGCATTTGTGGACTCAGCACCAATCCTTGTGGCACACAGCTATTCACAGATCTCCAGTCTGAAAAGCAACCTTTTCCCAACACTCTCTGCCTCCAATCTTCAAGCCAATTTTTTGACTCCAATGGCTCGCTCCCCCTGGATCCCATGTGGTCTAACCTCACAACCAGTCTATCATGTGGAACCTTGTCAAACACTTTACTCTGAAGTCCATATTGACAATGTCTACTGTTCTGTCTTCATCAATTCTTTTGGTCACCTCCTGAATCAAATTCAGGAGACATGATTTCCTATGCACAAAGCCACACTGATTATCCAAACGATGTAAATCCTGTCCCACAGAATCCACTCCAACATCTTACCCAGCACTGACATCAGGCTCACTGGTCTATAGTTCCCTTGCTTTTCCTTTCTGAAATAATGGCATAATCTTAGCCAACCTCTCTGTTTCTCCAGCACCTTATCCATGGTTACCGATGATACATATATCTCAGCAAGGGTCCCAAAAATCTCTTCTCCAGTTGCCACAATGTTCTGGGATACACCTGATCAGGTCCTAGGGTTTATCTACCTTTATGTGTTTTAAGATCTTTAGCGTCTCCTCATTTAGATGTGTTCTCTTTTCAAGACATCACTATTTTTCCAAATTCCCTAGCTTTCCCCACAATATATACTGACCTAAAGTATTTGTTCAGGATCTCACCCATCTCTTGTGTCTTACCAAAATATAGCACTCCCATTTATCTGAATTAAACTCCATCTGCCAGTCCACAGCTGACTGGCCCAGTTGGTCAAGATTCCATTGTATTCTTAGACAGCCTTCTTCACTGCCAATGATTAGATTAGATTCTCGACAGTGTGGAAACAGGCCCTTTGGCCCAACAAGTCCACACTGATCTCCGAAGAGTAACCCACCCAGACCCATTTCCCTCTCAGTAATGCATCAAACACTATGGACAATTTAGCATGGCCAATTCACCTGACCTGCACACCTCTGGACTGTGGAAGGAAACCAGAGCACCCGGAGGAAAAACACGCAGACACAGGGAGAATGTGCAAACTCCACACAGACAGTCACCCAAGGCTGGATTCAAACCTGGGACCCTGGTACTATAAGGCTGCAGTGCTAACCACTGAGCCACCATGCTGACCCCCACCCCTGAGCCACCACTAAGCCACCAATGCCACCTGAAAATTCACCTAAACATACTTTTGCCAGTCTGGTCACTATATTCAGAAATTAAAGACCCCCCCCCATTTATAACGGCTCTATCATATTTGCAGGTCTCTGTAAATTCCTTGCATTTGTATTTCTCCACATCCTTCCCACTGGGTGGTGACTTATTGACTGCTGTGAGGATTCTGTGGTCCTTGGTGTTCCTCTCTGATATTCGCCCCTGGCTCCCACAGCCCTGCCAAGTTAGTTTAAACCCTCTCTAACAGTAGTAAACCACCTCACAAAAATCTAAAGCCCTCCCTCATGGATCCTCTTTCCAGCCCAGCAATCACCTGTGTTCACCTCCTGATTCTATTCTCACTTGTGTGGGGTGCTGCAAATGTGTTGCTGGAAAAGCGCAGCAGGTCAGGCAGCATCCAAGGAGCAGGAGAGTCGATGTTTCGGGCCTGAGCCCTTCTTCACTTGCGTGGGGCACTGGGAGTAATCTGGAGATTCCTACTTTTGACTTCCTGCTACTAATTAGCAGCAGGAACTCAAAAGTAGGAAGCTCCCAGATTACTTAAAAGTAGGAAGCTCCAAAACCTCTGACTGCAGGACTACATCCCTTTTCTCCCTCTGTCACTGGGACCGATGTGGACCACGAACTGCTGCCTGTTCCCCCTCTCCCCTCAGGGTGGTCTGCAGCCGCTCAGTGATATCCTTGACGTTGGCACCAGGGAGACAACACACCATCCTGGATTCCCATCTGCAGCTGCAGAAACACCTATCGACTGCCTTCACTCTCCAATCCCCTCTCACTATCACTCTTCCAGTCTTCCTTGTGCCCCCCTGTACAGCTGAGCCCCCCGTGGTGCCATGGACCTGGCTCTGGCTGCACTCCCCAGATGAACCATCATTCGCATCAGGATTCTGAACTGAATCCTGGTTGGAGAGTAGGATGTCTGGGGATTCCTGTACTAGCTGCCTGGTCCTTTTGGACTGTCTGCTGCTCCCCCATTCCCTCTCTCCCTGCATACTCTGAAGCTGCAGAGTGACCACATCTAGAAACGTGCTCTTCACGGACCTCTCAGCCTCACGGACACTCCGCACTGACACCAGCTGCTGCTCATGCTCCGAAACCGGAGCTCCAACTGCTGTCACTGACCACACTTCCTGTACTCATGGTATTCCAGGAGCTGGGAAACATTCTGAAGTTCCCACATGGATGCACACTCTCTCCACTCTTGGATTATCTCTTTGCAAAGTTCTGATGACAAACAGCTACTGCAGCAGGGCTCAGAGTCCAGTGTTCAGTGGGTTCAGTGTTCCAGGGTTTTGGGGAAACTCTCCAAAAGACTTTAAGAAATAGGAGCAGAAATCAGCCATTCAGCCCATTGAATCTGCTCTGCCATTTGATCTTGGCAGATATGCTTCTCACCCCCATTCTCCTGCCTACTCCACAGGAACTTTCCATCCCCTTAACAATCACGAACCTATCTATCTCTGTCTTAAATACACTCAGTGACTTGGCCTCCCTGTCCTCTGTAACAATGAGTTCCACAGATTCACCACCCTCTGGCTGAAGAAATTCCTCCTCATCTCAGCTCGAAAGGGTCGGCCCTTCAATCTGAGGCTGTGCCTTGGTTACCGAGTCTCTCCTGTTTTCAGAAACATCTTCACCACATCCACTCTATCCAGGTCTATCTGTATTCTGTAAATTTCAATAAGATCCCGCCTCGTCCTTCTAAACTCCATTGAGTACAGACCCAGAGTCCTTAACCACACCTCATATGACAAGCCCTCCATCCCCAGGATCATTCTTGTAAACCCCTCCAATGCCAGCACATTGTTTCTTAGAATATGGGTCCTAAATCTGTTCACAATATTCCAAATTCAGTCTGATCAGAGCCTTACACAGCCTCAGCAGTACATCTCTGCTCTTGTAATCTGGCCCTATTGAAATGAATGCTAATATTTCATTTGCTTCCCAAGCACAAACTGCACCTGCCTGTTCACCTTAAGAAAATCCTGAATGAGGTTTGTGCTTTAGATTTCCAAAGGCTTTCCTCATTTAGAAAATATCTCCACTCCCTGACTCCATTGATTCCTGAAAGATCATCAAAAATGTCTCCACAATCTCCTCAGTGATCTCCTTCAGAACACACTGGTGTAATTCATCCAGTCTGGGTGAGTTATCCACACTCAGACATTTCAGCTTCCCCAGTACCTCCTCCTTAGTAATGGCCACTGCTCTCACCTCTGTCCCCTGACAGTCTTGAAGTACTGGGACACTGCTGGTGTTTTCCATTGTGCAGACTGATGTAATGTATGTATTCAATTCCTCTGCTTTTTCTTCATTTCCTATTATTCTTTTTCCAATGTCTATTTCTGCCTCCATCTTCCTTTTTATATATCTGATGAAACTCTTGCAATCTTCTTTTATATTTCTGGCTCGCTTTCCCCCACATTTCACCTTCTGTACCCTGATTTTTTTTTAGTTATCCTCTACAGGTTTTTAAAGACTTCCTAATCCTCTGGCCTCCCACTATTTTCCACCACATTGTGTGCTTTTTCTTTTGCTTTTATGCTGTCCTTGACCTCCCTCATCAGCCATGGTTACATTGTCCTCCCCTTAGTGTGTTTCTTCTTTTTTGGGATGAATTCCTACTCTGCTTCCTGAATTACCCCCAGAAACCCTGCTGTTTGCTGCCGCACCATCTTACCTGCTCAGCTCCCCTTCCAATCATCTCTGGCCAGCTCCTTCCTCACGTCTTTGTCGTTCCCTTTACTCAACTGAAATACTGTTCCATCTGATTACAGCTTCTCCCTCTCAAACTACAGGGGGAATTCTATCGTATTATGGTCACTTATCCAGAGGGACACTTTCACCTTCAGCTCACCAACCAAGTTTGCCTCATTACACATCACTGAATCAAGAACTGCCTGTTCCAAACCGCAAGCTGTTTCAAATACCATCTCATAGACATTCCATGAAATCTTTTTGTTGAGACGTGCTACCCAGTCCACCTATCCATTTTTTTAATGGATTTTCTGTCTCCTGATTGATTTCCTTCCCCACACCCTGTTTACTGCTTGGAGACCTGAACTTGCATCAGATTCTTTATTTCTTGGGTTCCTCAACTCTCCCCACACAGATTCTACACCTTTTGACTGTATCTTTCTTGCTATTGATTTAAAGTCATTTCTTACTAACAAGGCAACTCCTGTCCCTCTGCTCTTCTGCCTGTCTTTTTGATAGGATATGGATCCTTGGATATTTAGTTTCCAGCCCGGATCCCCTTACAGCCATGTCCCTGTGATACCCACAACATTGTACCTGCCAGTTTCAATCTGAACTACAAGCTCATTGTGTATATCTTGTGCATTTAAGTATAACACCCTCAGTCCTACATTGACTGCCCTCCTTCTCATCATTGTTCCTCTCATCTGCTGTGCTTGACATTTGATTCCTGATCACTTCCATGCTCTCAGTCCTATTACATCTTCTAGAATCTTTGCTGACCTCTCCTGAGCCCTCCTCCACTTTAACTAGTTTAAATTACTTGGAAACTCAATTTACCTCGATTTGGGGCATCACTTTGTCTCCCTGACTCGGAATGCTTCGTGCATTTAGACACAAAATCTTTAAGGTTGATCTATTCTTGACTTTCCCTGCAATTTTATGGCATCTTTGATATTCAAAAATTCCGTCCCTTCCTTTTATTTTTTGGTAACAATCAATCCCATCACTAACCAGCAATCCTACCTTCTCCTTTACCTTCCATTTTCTCATTGTCCATCCAACTGAACCAAATTCCTTTCTCTTTGGGTTGAGTTCAGGACAATATTTATCCTTGAACCAAAATCATGAAGAATGCTCTTTGATCTCATTGCTTCCAGTGGGACCTTGCTGTGTAGAAATTGGTTGCCCCTTTCCTGAAATTGCAACAGTGACTGGTTTTCAAGCAAAGTGTAACTGTCTTTGGCAGAGTCTGAGGTGCTGAGGGCTTGATTGAAACACAATTAGAGTCAGGGAGATGTACAGCATGGAAACAGACTCTTCGATCTGACTCATCCATGTCAACCACAGAGACATAGAGTCATAGTGTCAGAGAGATGTACAGCACAGAAATAGATCCTTCTGTGTAACTTGTCCATGCCGACCAGATAAACTAAATTAATCTAGTCCCATTTTTCAGCATTTGGCCAATATCCTTCTAAACACTTCCTATTCATATACTCACCCAAATGCCTTTTAAATGTTATCATACCAGCCTCCACCACTTCCTCTGGCAGCTCATTCCAAAAATGTACCACTCTCGGCAGGAAAACATTATGCCTTAGTTCCCGTTTAAATCATTCTCCTGATACTTTCCACCTATGCTCTCTAGTTCTGGACTCCTTCACTCTGACCAAAATATCTTCTCTATTCACTTGATCAATGCCCCTCATTGTGTTAGAAACCTCGATATGGTAACCCCTCAGCCTCCAGCGATCCAGGGAAAATAGCCTCAGCCTATTCAGCCTCTCCCGATCGCACAAATCCTCCAACTTGGCAACATCCTTGGAAATCTTTTCTGAACCATTTTTCCTACAGCAGGGAGGCCAGAATTCCACAGAGAATTCCAAAAGGGGCCAAACTAATATCCTGTACACTTGCAACAGCTCCCAACTCCAATACTCAATGCGTTGCCCAATAAAGGAAAGCATGGCAAATGACTTCGTCACTCCCTGACCTACCTGCAATTCCACTTTCAAGGAACTAATCGTTTTTGGGATGAACTGGAAGTCTTTCAGTTGTGCTTTTCAGAATCATCCTGTTCAGAAACAAACTTCTTGCTTTCACACTCAACTAAAAATAAGATAAAGGAGGTGATGATTTAATGGTACTATTGCTGAGCTGTTCATCCAGAGATCCAGATTAATGTTCTGGGGGCCAGAGTTAGAATCCTGTGGCAGCAGATGGTGGAATGTGAATTCAATAAAAAAATCTGCAATTAAGTGTCGAATGATGACCATGAAACAATTGTTGATTGTCAGGAAAAAGCCATCTGATTCCCTGATGTCCTTTAGGGAAGGAAACTGCCATCCTCACCATGTGACTCCAGACCCACAGCAATGTGGTTGACTCTAAACTGCCCTCTGGGTGATTAGGGATGGGCAATAAATGCTGATCCTATCAGTGACACTCATATCCCAAGAAGCAACTTAAACAATGCCTGTTCTTTTCTGGTGTTTGTTAGGTACTGGCTACAAATGTTCAAACATTTTATCAGTGAATATTCTGACAGTTGAAATCACTTCAAATGGCAGGGATTAAAATTGTTTCTCTTGTCTTTCAGGCCATGACAACTCTCAGCCCAAGCTGACCCTGCTGCCCCCCTTCCCGGAGCAGGTCAATGCCAAGGGCACGGCCACCCTGGTGTGCCTTGCCAATCACTTCTATCCCGATGAGCTGGAGGTGCAGTGGAAGAAGGACGGTGCAGTCATTTTGGACGGGGTTCATACCAGCAACTACCTGCGAGCTTCGGACAGCACCTACAGTGTCGGCAGCCTGCTGACCCTCTCTGGGTCTGACTGGGAGTCCAACGCTCGTTTCTCCTGTGCCCTCACCCACATGACCCTCTCCTCTCCCCTCAGCAAGAGCATCAGGAGATCAGAATGTGTGTAGAGTGTTTCAGACAGTCCACAGAGGAGACACAACTTTAAATAGAACAGGGCTGAGCTGGCAGGACAAAGGTCATTGTCAGCACTGAATTTCAACTCTCTTCCTTCTCAGGATTGGCCTAGGGGACACTTCTGAATTTCAGGGGGTTAAGGCAGGTCATTGGGACACTGTAGATAGAGCTTTACGCTGTGTCAAACCCGATGCTGTCCCTGTTCTGGGAGTGTTTGATTGGGACATGGTTGATTTGTGATGCCAAGTAAAATCTCTTGAAGTTGCTGAAGACTGTCAGCTGTACAAAACAATGTGAACCTCAGAAGTCTCTGCTTCAGTAAACCAGATCTCCTTCCTGCTCAGCCGCCAGTTCCAATTTAAGGTTTTGTCACTGTTTGAATTTACAGGATTCTTATGTTATTGAGAAAATCTCCACAAGCGGGCATTGGATAGGCATTTGGAAGTTATTGGGCTAGTATAGGCTAGGTAGGATTCGGTCGGCGCAACATCGAGGGCCGAAGGGCCTGTACTGCGCTGTATCCTTCTATGTTCTATAAGTGTTTTCCTCAAGTTCCATTGTGGCTGTGAATTTGTGCAGCTTCCTCTGTCTGGGCTGTTAATTGCTGACTGTTTTCTGTCAATGTCAATCTGGAAAAGGGAATAAAGATGAAGAAGATTCAGTCTCTGTCTCTGTGTGCTTTGGAGATTGACCACTCCATTCAGTTGATTGGCTGCATTTCAGCATGGCATTGTCACAATTGGCTCATTGGCCTGTCAATCAATGACACATCTGTTGTAGAGGATACTGACAGCCAATCATCAATCACTTTCAAATGATCCCTTTGATCTGGAATCTGTGGAGGTTACAAGATTCCTAACAGATCTCCATTAATGACCACCTGGACCATCTCTGACACCTCCCTCCCCTTCCTGGACTTCTCCATCTCCATTAATGATGACCGACTTGACACTGACATATTTTACAAAACCCACCAACACCGAGGATTCCACTTCTTCCCACCCTACCTCCTGCAAAAATGCCATCCCGTATTCCCAATTCCTCTGCCTCCACCATATTTGCTCCCAGGAGGACCAGTTCCACAACAGAACACACCAGATGGCATCCTTCATTAGAGACCGCAATTTCCCTTCCCATGTGGTCAAAGATGCCCTCCATCTCATCCACATTCCACTCCTCCGCCCTCAAACCCCACCCCTCCAACCATAACAAGGACGGAACTCCACCCCCCCCCCCCAACCCCGGTGCTCACCTTCCACCCTACCATCCTTCGCATAAACCACATCATCCGACGACATTTCCGCCACCTCCAAATGGACCCAACCACCATGGATATATTTCCCTCCCCACCCATTCCTGCTTTCCGCAAAGACCGTTCCCTCCGTGACTACGTGGTCAGGTCCACGTCCCCCAACAACCCACCCTCCCTTCCTGGCACCTCCCCTGCCATCGCATGAATTGCAAAACCTCTGCCAACACCTCCTCCCTCACCTCCATCTAAGGCCCCAAAGGAGCCTTCCACATCCATCAAATTTTTACCAGCACACCCACCAATATCATTTATTGTATCTGTTGCTCCCGATGCGGTCTCCTCTACATTGAGGAGACTGGACGCCTCCTTGCAGAGCGCTTTAGGGAACATCTCCAGGACAACCACACCAATCAACCCCACCGCCCTGTGGCCCAACATTTCAACTCCCCCTCCCACTCTGCCAAGTACAGCCAAGTCCTGGGCATCCTCCGCCGTCGCTCCCTCACCACCCGACGCCTGAAGGAAGAACACCTCAGCTTCCACCTCGGAACACTTCAATCTCATGGCATCAATGTGGATGTCACCAGTTTCCTCATTTCCCCTTCCCCCACCTCACCCCAGCTCCAAACTTCCAGCTCAGCACCATCCTCATGACCTGTCCTACCTGCTTATCTTCCTTTCCACCTATCCACTCCACCCTCCTCTCTGACCTATCATCTCCATCCCCACCCCCATTCACCTATTGTACTCCATGCTACTTTCTCCCCACCCCCTCTTATTTATCTCACCACTCTGCAGGCACCCTGCCTCTAATCCTTATGAAGGCCTTTTGCCCAAAATGTTGATTTTTCTGCTCCTTGGATGCTTCCTGAGCTGCTGTGCTTTTCCAGCACCACTTTGATCTCGCCTCTGGTTTCCAGCATCTGCAGTCCTTGTTTTTAACCTAGAAACAGAAAGTTGTGAGGACTCAATAATTACAATCTTAGGCATTCCCTCTTTACTCTGTGGTCCAGGCCTCAGGTGCTGGGATCGCACTCTGCACTCTTTGCTGCATGCTGTGTTGTACCTGAAATAATCTGAGGCCAATCACTGACACTGCAGGCTGCGTGTCCCTCCAAGTGAGAGTGTACTACATAATGCTGCCTGTCGGTGCCAATCTGAGTGGGTTAGTTATTCACAGAGACACCTACAGGCAGCATGGAGTGTGAGCATGTTATTCAATGCTGCCTGACTCTCTGAGTGTGTGTGTTACTCAGTGTTGCCTGTAGGTGTCTCTGTGTGTGTGTGTTATTCTGCACTGGCTGTAGGCAGTGCAATGATTTGGAGATGCCGGTGTTGGACTGGGGTGTACAAAGTTAAAAATCACGGAACACCACGTTATAGTCCAACAGGTTTAATTGGAAGCACACTAGCTTTCAGAGCGCCACTCCATCATCAAGGAAGAATCCTCCACAACCACCTGATGATGGAGCGGTGCTCCGAAAGCTTGTACTTCCAATTAAACCTGAGGGACTATAACCAGGTGTTGTGTGATTTTTAACTTTGTATCTCAATGAGTGGGAGTGTGTTACTCTGTGCTGCCTGTCGGTGTCTCTGAAGTATTTATCTCTGAGTGATGGGTAGAGAATGGGCTTTGTGATGGGGATTGAAGATTAGGCTTTAATGTTGTCAAATCTCGGAAGAAAAACAACTCAGTCTGAGATGGCAGCTCATTGAGTTGGCCAAGGTTAAGAAATCACACAACACCAGGTTATAGTCCAACAGGTTTCTTTGGAAGTACAAGCTTTCAGAGCACTGCTCCTTCATCAGGCAGCTAGTGGGGCAGGATCATAGTTCACAGAATTTACAGCGAAATTGAGATGGCAGCTGAGAAAGGTGAATACTGAGAGTGTATTCTCAGTAAGGGAGGGATTTCAGAGGCAGTGCACACTGTGCTCCCTAATGTGCTCCCCAATTACAAGGGGATTTTCTGGAGCTGGGATCCTTGCAGTATGGGCTGCCTGCTCAGCCAATGCTGACTAGCCATAGTCATATTTCAATGGTCAATTAGCTCTAAACTAGATGCAGTAATATTACCTTACAGGGAGGAGAGCAGTGAGTGAGGCTGAATTCTTGCAGCCCAAAGAGGAATTGCAGTGGATTAATGAAGGGTGCTACCACCATGAAGGTGCCACCTTCACTCCTCCTGCCTCAGCTGTCGAGACCCTCAGGTTAAACACACCACCAGTCATCTCTGTCTGTAATGAGTGAGTGGGACTGTGCTCTTCTGGGATGATATCCACTTTCCTGGGTGCTGGAGGGAAGGAGAAAGTGAAGACTGCAGATGGTAGAGATCAGAGTCAATAGTGTGTTGCCGGGAAACGGTAGCAGGTCAGGCAGCATCCGAGGAGCAGGATAATCAATGCTTTGGGCATAAGCTCTTCATTAGGAATGGAAGGAAGGCCAACCTCTCCCAAAGGCAGCACAACCTGGATTGATGGGGAATCAAGAGTAAGCATGGGGAGGTTGAGGGTGACAGAAGGAGGGGGTTGGTCGGCAGGTTGTTATTCAGAGTCAGGTCCCAGAGTATCAGTCCTTCTGACACTCCGCTTTTTATCTGTCAGCCGGGGCTCCCTGATTGAACAAGGTTAACAGCCCATCAAGAGGCTCATATTTTATTGAAAAAAAATATTTATCGAACAAGGAGCACAAGAGCTAAACAAGACAAGACAAAATGAATGGTTTCATTACGAACATCATAAATGAGATTTGGGAAATAAGATTTTAATTCTGGGTGATGGGAATCTGGAATGGACTGTCACAGACTCCACAGTGTGGAAACAGGCCATTTGGCCCAACAAGCCAACACCAACCCTCTGAAGTCAGACTCCCTGAGACACATTCCCCTACACTTTTACTCAACATTTCCCCTGACTGAGAGATTCTTGATCACTGTGGCAATTTTAGAATGGCCAATTCATCTAACCTGCACATCTTTGGATTGTGGGAGGAAACCCACACAGACACAGGGGGAGCGTGCAAACTCCACAAAGACAGTTACCTCGGGCTGGAATCGAACCCAGGTCCCTGGTGCTGTGAGGCAGCAGTGCAAACCACTGAGCTACCACACTGCACATTAAAGAACAGGAGCTTTTGTTAAACTCCGTGAGCCTGACATGATATGAATTATAAACACACAACCCTCTGTCAGGGAAGGTAGTGGAGGCTGGAAACCTTACAACATTTAGATATCATAACATGCAAGGATTTGGGATAAGTGCAAGAAATTGGGCTTAGCGTGCCTTTAGCGGTAGTTGTGTCAGTGCAGACTCAATGGGCCAAAGGGCCTTTTCTGTGCTGTATTAATCTACGCTCCATGCTGAGAGGGCAGTACAGGTTAATGGTGATTAGGTTAGACAGTTCCAAGATGGCAAATCAATGATCAAGGGTCAGAGGAAATGGCTCAAGCTTCAGTGAAGGCCCAAGTAAGTGCTTGGGAGGAGCGTCAAGGCTAATGGAGACAAGGTCAACGGAGACTGACTAAGGGCGTAGGGTGCTGCCTGGCAATCCAGGGGTTGGAGTGAGGCATGTGGGGACAAGAGGGGAGTGTGTAGGGAGGAAGTGCAGTTCCAGTTGAAATGCGACCTTTGCCAGCAACATGATCTTCAGCACCAGGGGGTGTCCCTGACTGTGTCAGGCTCACTGGCTGCTCTCTGTGTGATTCCACACAGCCACCCATGTGGTCACCACGCATGATATTGCTCTTGTCTACACTACTGTCTACACCACCATCTGCAACTACCGTCTGGACCTTCTGTCTACAACACCATCTGCTCCCACCATCTGCACCCTCAGTCTGCACCACCGTCTGTACCCACTGTCTGCACCCAGCATCTACAGCCACTGTCTAGTCCCTCTGTTTGCACCCACCACCTACACCCACTGCCTACACCGCTGTCTGCACCCTCCATCTACACCTCCCATCTTTCTGCTGTTGTAAGATTGTATCCAATGATTCCATTGAGATTACTGCACCCGAAGCCTGAATTTTAGAACCGGCAATGATTGTCTTCTAACTCTGACCTACAAAGTCTGTGTTCCATGTAATGGAAAATTAACAAAATTAACATTTACTCTGAAATCCATTTACTCTGAAACCTGAAAGACGGTGCTTGACTAAAATTAAAACTCTCTGACACTTTGCTGAAGTATGCAGTTAAGGGACAGCTTCTCCCTGAGGAACTTTGTAAACATTCAACAAGAGAAAAATATAAGAACAGTCTGTCCACAACAAGGGAATGAAAAGAATAACAACTCAAATCTTCACAGTCTTTGTCCTTGAGAGTGTGATAAGAAACAGGATAAGGCAAATATCTGAATTATGCTCAGGGCCCTTGCACAAGGCATTTTTGTCAAGTGCATGTGGTCCCCCTGCAATGCAGAGGTTAAAAAAAAATCATAAAGCTCTTTTTGGTTGCTCTTGCTAATAGCTGAGTCGAGTCAATTTAATTTCCACAACATTCCACAATGGGCTGAGTAATATTAATGACTGAATGCTATTTGATTTCTGGATGGCAGGCCTGACGTATAAGGAGAGGTTGAGTTGGTGAGGATTGTGTTCACTGGAGGTTAGAAGGATGAAGGAAGGGAATCTTGGAGAAAGCTATAAAATTGGAACAGGACGAGACAAGTCAAATGGAGTAAGGATGTTCCCAATGGTGGGGAAGTCCAGAACCAGGCTCATAGTTTAAGGTTAAGAGATAAACTCTATAGGACAGAGATGAGGAAAATGTCTTCACCCAGAGAGTGGTGAGTCTGTGGAATTCTCTGTCACAGAAAGTGGTTGAGGCCAAAACATTATGTTTTCAAGAAGGAGGTAGAGATAGCTCTTGTGGCTAAGGAACCAAGGCATACGGGGTAGGGAGGGATTACAGTAATGTGCTCCATGATCAGCCACAATCATATTGAGTGGCAGAGCAGGCTGGAGGGGCCGATGGCCTACTCCTGCTCCTATCCTCTATGTTTCTACATTGCGTAAAATAGATTGCCAGGTGGAGGGCACTCTGTCAGATGGGTAAGTATCCATTCACAGATTCCCCCCACACCACTCCCCTTCCATTTTAATTGGGTCCACTCCCTCTCTTCCTATGTCTTTGTTATCTGACCAGTGACTACACCTCCCCTTCACCACTCCGGCAGGGAGCTGTGCTTATAACCCATCCTTTGTTTTAATTTGCTAACTGGGTGATGTGGCGGTGGGGCTTTCAAAAACAGGAAGCGCTGAATTCTTATCACCCCTTGTGCTGATTTTGTTGTGTGCCTCCCTCAATATGGGCGACACAGCACTGCTGCCTCACAGAGCCAGGGAGCCAGTTTCGAGAGTCATACAGCCCAGAAATAGGCCCTTCGGCCCACCAAGTCTATGCCAACCACCACACACTAAACTATACTAACCCAATTTACTCGCAGTTGACTGGAGCCTACTGTCTCCTGGAATTAAAAGTGCTCATCCAAATGTATTTTAAAGGTTGTGAGATTTTCAGCCTGCACCACCCTCTCAGGCAGCATGTTCCACATAGCTACCACACACTGGGTCAAAACATACTTTCACCTTAATCTTATGACCCCTGGTCTTAAACAGGTCTGGGTGAGGAGCGGAGGCTGCAGAACAGTGTGAGAGGTCAGGAGTGGAGAGATGGAGAACAGTGTGAGGGTGAGGAATGGAGGCTGGAGCAGGAAGATGCTTGTGTTCTGGAAAGCAGCATAAATAGGGAAGAGATCCAAGATCTGGTGGGAATAGTCTCCATGCTTCCTAACAGTAGCTTTATGGTGGGAAAGAGAATAAATCAGGAGATAATGAGGGCCTGTAACAAAGGCTGCTCATTAATTACAAATGACTTTAATCCTCGTCGATTATTATAGTCAGATTTTTCTTTTTCATTCATTGACGGGATGAGGGTGTCACTGACTAGGACAGCATTTATTGCCCACCCCTAATTGCCCCAGAGGGCAGTTAACAGTCATCCACATTGCTGTGGGATTGGATTCCCATGTAGGCCAGACCAGGGAAGGATGGCAGTTCCTTCCCTAAAGGACGTTAGTAAACCAGATGGGTTTTCCTGACAAACAACAGGGATTCATGGTCATTGTTAGATTCTTAATTGCAGACTTTTTAATTGAATTTAAATTCCCCCGTCTGCCACGGTGGGATTTGAGCCTGTGTCCCCAGAACCATATCTGGGTCTCTGTGCATTAATCACAGAAGGTTAGTGTGTAGGTACAGCAAGTCATCAGGAAAGCTCATAGAGCATTATGGTGTGTTGTGAGGAGAAACTGAATGCAAGGCTTCATTGAAACAAGCAAGATCCTGAGGGGCCTTGACCGGGTGGATGTGGAAAGGATGTTTCCTCTTGTGGGAGAATCCAGAACTAGGGATCACAGTTTAAAATTAAGGGAGAGTCCAATCAAAACAGAGATTCAGAAACACATTTTTCCTCTCAGACTTGTCAGTCTTTGGAATTCCCTTCCTTAAAAGGCAGTGGATGCAGAATTGAGAACCCATCCAGTGTGGAAACAGGCCCTTCAGCCCAACAAGTCCACACAAACCCTCCGAAGAGTAACTAATCCAGACCCATTTCCCGACCCTATATTTACCCTAGGAAGAGGTAGATAGATTCTTCATGACTGAAGGGATGGTACATTATCGGAGAATGTAGAGTTGATGTTAAAACCAGATCAACTGCGATCTCATTGAATAGGGGAGCAGGTTCAAAGGGCCGAGTGGCCTACTTTTGTTCCTTGCCCATATGTTGCCTCACACACCTTTGCACAAGCAAAGACTGCCACTCGTATTTTCTACCTGCAGATTAAGCTGCTTGTGCAATAGGCCTCATCTGCACAGTGTTTCCTCCAGCCTTTCACTGTGAGGTGAAAGATAATGGTCCCATAATCAATCCATGAACTCTGTGAGTTGGTTTATTTAAAACAATAAAATAAATTACAAGTCATGAAACAGACATTACAGCAAGCAATAATAGGCAGCGCGATGGCTCAGTGGTTAGCACTGCTGCCTCACTGTGCCAGGGAACTGCCTCAGGTGGGTTTGTGTGGAGTCTGCACATTCTCCCTGTGTCTGCGTGGACTTTCCCTGGGTGCTCTGGTTTCCTCCCACAGTCTAAAGATCTGCAGTCTCGATAAATTGGCCATGCTAAATTGCCCAGAGTGTACAGCAATGTGCAGGCTTGGTGGAGTAGCCATTGGAACATACAGAGATAGGATAGGGGTCGAGATAGAATGACCTTCGGAGGGGAGGTATGGAGTCAATGGGCTGAATGGCCGACTTCCACACTATAGGGATTCTGTGTTACAAATGCAAGTTGCTTCTTTCCATTCCCGCCCTGTAGCATGTGGTTCTGTCTCATATCCACTCAAGAGATGGCAGCCCTTTGAAGACAGGAGCAGCCTCTATTCTTTTGGAAAGTACTTCTTCCACTCTGTGTCCTTCACAGCCTTGTAGACAGCAACAATGAGATCGGGAATTAACCCAAAGCTATAATCTTCTGGGCTCTTCATTAAACTGTGGAACCTGAAAAGTACAATTAATGTCCAAGTCAATGAAGATATTTCTCAGCAATCCCTAAATGCTGAGGTTTAGTACTCAGCAGGCCCCAGGAGGCAAAATAACTGAGTAGATCATTGCTCTGAATTGCTCATAAATTTCCCCTTCACATTTCTGGAGGCTTTGATCAGAAAGATTGCTTACCCCTCTCCAATATACAGCTTACAATCAGCTCCAACTCCCAACCATCCAGCTGAGAGCAGAGCCCTGTACAAACTAGAACCTGGTCAGTGGGAGCACTGTCACCTCTGTCTCATAAGCTTTGGGGAGTCTATTTTGATCATAGAGTCCTTCAGCACTGGAGGCTGTTCAGAGAATGTTCCCCAGACTGATCCCAGGGATGAAAGGGCTGTCCCATGAGGTGCAGTTAAAGAGCTTGGGCTTGTACTCACTGGAGTTCAAAAGAATGAGGAGGGATCTGGAAGAGGGATAGAAAATGTGAAAGAGGATTGATAAGGTGGATGTTGAATAGATGCTCCCCCTTGTGGGACAGTCTGGAACAAGAGGTCATCGATATCGAGTGAGAGGCTGTAGGTTCAGAACTGAGATGAGGAGAAACTACTTCTCCCAGAGGGTCGTGAATCTGTGAAACTCAATGCCCCAGAGTGCAGTGGAGGCAGAATCAATCAACAGGCTCAAGAACGATGTGTTTCTGATGAAAAGTGAGATAAAGAGCAATGGGGAGCAGGCAGGAGAGTGGAGTTGAGACCAGGATAAGATCAGCCACAGTCATGTTAAATGGCGGAGCGGGATCGAAGGGCTGAATTGCCTCCTCCCGCTCCTAATTCCTATGTTGAGCACACAGTCAAGGCTGACACTGCAAACTGAGGGAGCTGTTGTCTTTCAGTGAGATAAAAAACAGAGGTCCTGCCACAATAGATCGAACTGTACTATCTCCTCCAGTGACAAATGCTGGAATTTGAATTCAAATCACAAAGCAAGCCTCATTAATGGTGACCACGATAATGATCCCTGAATGCTGTCCAGCCTCAGCCTTACCCAGTCTGGACCTCATGTGACTCCAGCCCCACAGCAATCTGGTTAACTCTAAGGTGCCTTCTGAGAGGCCACAGCAAGGCCAGCAGTTCAAGGGCAATTAGTCTTGGGTAACAAATGCTGATCGATGCCAGTGACACCCACCTCCCAGAAAACAGAATGCAGCAGAGATTGGTGTCAGCCACAATTGTCAGATCAGACTCCCAATGAGATGGGGAGATGGTTAACAATGTATTCAGCTCAGTATGGAACAGGTCCCCACTTGTTAGCACATCGTCGCTGATAAAATAAGTGAGAGAAAACAGAAAACTGAAGGCGAGAACACTCGAATGTGGGAATATCATCGAGAATTCAGGCAACTGAAGGAAGATATGAAGAACTGCAAAGGAAGACAAAAAGGAAGCAAGAGTTACAGAAAAGTGATTGAGAAAGAGACCTGCAAGGGGTCACAAGAATAACACAAATGTTTTACACAAAAATTAGAAAATCATGGGGCTCCGGTGCAATGTGAGCCCTTTAAAAACAATCTGGGAATTCCATGAATGAGATTAAGGGAATGGCCGATGTGTACAATAATTAGTTATGTCAGTCTTCACAGTCAAGGAACGGGATAATGCAGCTTCCTTGCCAGGGAGGTCCTGCCACAATTGAAGACTGGAATTTGCAAAACTTGATACATGCCAGAAAACAGCATTGGAAAGCGAGCAACTCTAAAGGCTGACAGATCTTCAGGACCTCAGGGGTTTAAAGGGAGGGGGAGGGGGGAGAAGTTTCAGAGGCTTTTCCCGTTAGGTTCCAAAGCAGCAACCATTCCTTTAATTTGGAAAATGTCTTGCTGTAACTCCACGGGTTCAAGAAAGATGAGAGCGGGAACCAAGGAAATTTTATCCTGGTCAATCTAACATCTCTTTTGAGGGTTTCATTGGAATCTATAATTAACAGCCGAGAGAATGAACATGTAGAGAATTGGAAATAGCCCACATAGATTTGTGATGGGTAAGTTCTGACTAATGAACCAAATGCATAAACTAAATAGTCGATAGGCCAGCAAGTTCAGAAGTACTTGATAATTTCCCGCAAAACAGTCTGCTGATCAAAATTAAAACCCATGGGATTGAAGATGAATGTTTGACTTGGTTTGGAGGCTGTTTTAGTGACAGACAACAGGGAAAGAAAGTGACATGTGGTGTTCCACAAGGATTCTGTGGTGAGGCCTTAACTACTTACTGTATGTAATAATGAGAATCAGTTCCACATTGACACAAAGACTGATGGAATAGTAAGCAGTGCAGATGGTCTTTTTGTTTAAAACTCACTCTGAGGACATCGGTGTTGCTATCTGGGCCAGCGTTTATTACACATTCTGTGTTGTCTTGTGAATCATGGAATCATCATACAGTGTAGAAGTTGGTCATTCAGCCCATCAAATCCACACCAACCCACCAAACAGCATCCCATCTGGACTGACTCCATTACTGTACTGCAGCATTTCCTATGGCCAACCCACCCAGCCAACACATCCTTCGACACTATGTGCAATTTGGCATAGCTAATCCACCTAACCAACATATCTATGGACTGTGTGGAAGAAACCCACACAGGCATGGGGAAAATGTGCAACCTCCACACAGACAGTCATCCCAGGGTGAAATTGAACCCAAGTCCCTGGTGCTGTGAGGTAGCAGCACTGACCACTGAGCCACAATCCTACCCTTTGCAAGGTGGTGGTGAGCCGCCTTCTTGAACCACTGCAGTCCATGTGCTGTAGATACACCCACAATGCTCTTCGTGAAGGAATTTCAGGATTTTAATCCAGCGACACTGGAGGAACGGTAATACATTTTCAAATCAAGATTCTATGTGGATTGGAGGGGAACTTGTTTTTGGTCGTGTTTTGTGTCCTTCTACATGGAAATGATGTGGGTTTGGAAAGTGCTGTCTCAAGAGACTTGGTGTGAATTCCTGCAGTGCATCTTGTAGATGGTGCACACCGCTGTTACTGAGCATCAGTGGTGGAGGGAGTTTATGTTTATTGATGTGGTGCCAATCAAGCAGGCTGCTTTGTACTGGAAGATATCAAGCTTCTTGATCATTTTTGGAGCAGCACCCATCCAGGCAAGTGGGGAGTAACCCATCACAGTCCTATCCAGAACTTGACTGATCTTTTCTTAATTCATTTACTGGATTGGGCGTCACTTGCTATGTCAGCATTTATTGCCCAGAATCAAGTGGGGTGGCACAGCTTTCATAGTACAGGAACTATGAAAGCAACCACCCCAACACACACAAACGAAGTTGCATCAGGACATTATTCAAAAGGGCCACAACACACTGCAGCACACCAGAACTACAAAAAGAGGAAGAAGAACACCCATACAAGGTATTCACCAAAATCAGATACCTGCGCAATTTCATCAACAGATGCCTAAGGGAAAGACAATGAAATGAGGACATGCCACAGCCCAAAGGACTGGCCACACTCCCATACATCAGGAGCATTTCTGAACTGACAATCAGACTGCTGCGACCACTAGGACTCAAAAGAGCACACAAACGAACAGCCACTCTCAGACAACAACTCACCAGGACAAAGGACCCGATACCCAGCATGAGCAAAACCAACGTAGTGTACAAAATCCCATGCAAGGACTGCACAAAACACTACATAGGACAAACAAGAAGACAGCTAACAACCCGCATTCATGAACACCAACTAGCCACAGAACGACACGACCAGCTATCCCTAGTAGCCATACACTCAGATGACAAACAACATGAATTTGATTGGGACAACACCACTATTATAGGGCAGGCCAAACAGAGAACAGCCAGGGAATTCCTAGAGGCATGGCACTCATCCACAAATTCTATCAACAGACACATCGACCTAAACCCTATATACCGGCCACTGCAGCGAACAGCAACTGACAACCGGAAGCGGCAGATTCAAACCAGTATAAATGCCGGAGGAATCAGCACAGAAGCGCTTCACAGGAGGCTCCCAAGCACTGAAGATGTTGCCTAGAAAGGGGACGAAACGTTTGCAACAAAAACTCCCAGCTCGGCGAACAGAACCACAACAACGAGCACCCGAGCTACAAATCTTCTCACAAACTTTGAACTAGATTCTTAATCACAAGAGCCAAGTAATGTTCTGAGGGATCTGGGATCACCGTGGGGCAGCACGGTGGTACAGTGGTTAGCACTGCTGCCTCACAGCACCAGAATCCCAGGTTCGACTTTAGCCTCAGGTGACTGCCTTTTATGGAGTTTGCACATTCTCCCTGTGTCTGCATGGGTTTCCTCCGGGTGTTCCGGTTTCCTCCCACAGTCC
The DNA here is from genome assembly GCF_020745735.1 of Hemiscyllium ocellatum. Lineage (NCBI taxonomy): Eukaryota > Metazoa > Chordata > Chondrichthyes > Orectolobiformes > Hemiscylliidae > Hemiscyllium > Hemiscyllium ocellatum. The sequence goes on from NC_083409.1 coordinate 16,281,943, forward strand.
AAAGATGTGCAGGTTAGGTGAATTGGTCACGCTAAATTGCCCATAGTCAGGGGTAAATATGGGGAATGAGTGTGGGTGGGTTACTCTTCAGAGGGTCGGTGTGGACTTGTTCAATGGAAGGGCCTGTTTACATACTGCAGGGAATCTAATCTAAATCCTGGCAATGTATGGAGTGGAATTTTAAATCCAAAAAGACTCTGGAGTTAAGAGTCTAATGACGACCATTGTTGGGGGAGAACCCCATCGGGCCCACTAATATCCATCAGATTGCTGTCCTTGCCCATCCTGACTGACATATGACTCCAGACCCACAGCAACACAGAATCATAGAATCCCTACGGTATGGAAGAAGGCCATTCAGCCCATCAAGTACAAGCAGCATTTCACCCAGAACCAGCCCTCTCTCCTAACCCTACACTTCGATGGCCAATCCAGCTAACCTGCACATCTCTGGACTGAGAGAAGAAACTGAGGCACCCGGAGGAAACCCATTCAGACTCAGGGAGAACATACAAATTCAACACAGACAGTTGCCTGAAGGTGGAATCAAACCCAGGACCCTGGCGCTGTGAGGCAGTGATGCCAGCCACTGTGCCACCCATTCCTCATCTCTGATCAAAATGTCTAACCCCTTATTCCCAGACTGGGACTCTGCTTTAGAATCCCCAGGTAAGGGTTCACCCTTTCAAAATCTACCCTGTCAGGGCCCTGGAGAATTTTAAATGTTTCAGTGACATCTCATCCCAGCCTTCTGAATTCTAGGGAATCCTGACCCAGTCCCCTCTCTCAACCATTAGACAATTCCTCAGCCCGTCACATGAACTGGGCTAGGTTTGATCATCTCAGTTAGAGTTTCAAGGAGGGAAGGAGAAAGAAAGACTCTTTCTGCTTTGAATCGATGCTAAAAACTGAAAAAGCAGGAAAATATTGTCACTAAGTATTGTTCACATACTCTTACTTTACATCGAAGTGCTGGGTGAGGTTTCTTATGAATTTCAGGCCGTCACTGGTGGTGTCCTTATATTCTTTATTCTTGCCTTGTCTCTTGTTCATGTCATTTAGGAGAACGGAGTCAACCGAGAAGGAAATGAACAGCAGAGTTTGTTTTCTCTGTTGATTAAATTCTCCTTGTTTGCTCCCCTGAGCACCTGAATAAGGGGCGAAGCTTGTGTCTTATAATAAACCAATTGGATTATAACCTGGTGTCGTATGATTTTTGACCATGTCCTCTGATCACATTCAGATTATTCCCACAAGCACTGCATGTTCTTGCTTCTCCAGGTCAGCAGGTGGCGATCTTGACAATGGATTTGACAATGGTCTCCATCAGAGAGGACCCACCAATCAGGGACAGAGACCAGAGATTACAGGCCATGCTCTTGCTCCCCAGTCCCAGACCCGAGCACAACGGGCCCCCTGGAGTCCCGGGTACCGGTTGTTGCAAATAGTGCAACTGTTCCTTCTGATTTTTCCCAACTTCACCAGGTCTCCACAATCATTGAGATTCGTTAAATGCAACCTTTGCCAATTAAGGACCCTGACTGATGGGAAACAGACTGAAATGGGTCAATAATACAGTTTTGGGGAGTTACAGATGCAGATTGCCAAGTGGAAATCAGATGCTGTGGCTCTAACAGAGATCGGGCGGGACTAGGGATTCCTGGATACAAGGTGTTCAGTAAAGATAGGAAAGAAGGAAAACTGCAGGAAGTGGTGGGATTGTTCTGGAGCCAGACAGGACTGACCAACATTAGGCCCTGAGATATGATGTAGATGAAGGGTGGACTGTGCCGGGCTTTAACTCACTGATACCGGAGTAAAACAGGAATTATCTATTTCACAAGAGAGTGAATGGAACTAACAAACCAGGTGCATGTGAAACATCCACCCCATCCCTGAGAGAGGGGGACAAGAACAGGGACATTCTCAGACAGAAAGGTTGCTAAAAATGGTATCACCCCGAGAGTGAAGGGTGGGGTGGGATAGTGACAGTGACACTCCCCCAGAGAGTGGGGAAAGTAACACTGACACATTTAAAACTCTATTATCACAAACAAGAATTCAAACAGCCACCCACTCCGTCATACGGTGTTGAAGATGCACTGTCCTCATCAAAACATGTTTGCAAACCTCTTCACAACACGTAAGGGCAGAGAAACATTGAAAACTGTATTATCACGAGTGAGGGTCCATTTAAAACTTGGACCATGATGTTAAATGTTCTCAGCCGTAAACAACACTGGTGTGTTGATGTCATTATCTTATTAAACAATATTAAAACCTCAGCCAAACATTTTCCTGCAGACAGTGTATTTAAAATATCAAGAGGCTTTCCCCATTGTTGGTTTGATCAGTGACGTAGCAAGGAAGCAGCAGCTGCCCCATGAACTCCAATAAAAGAATGAGAACAGGCTCTTCATACGGAGCTGGCTCCCGAGAATCCAATTCAACAGCAGGGACCAAAGAACAAGGAACAATAGATGTGTGAGGCAATAGATAAAAGAAATGCTCGAGGCAAATATTTCACACAAAGGGAGTTGAGTGCCTGGAACACACTGTCAGAGGAAGGGGTGGAAGCAGACACAATAGAAGTATTCAAGAAATACCTGCTCTAATGCATGAATAGGTAGGGAATAGAGGAATATGAATCCTGTAGGTGAAGACAGTTTCAGTATGGAAGGGCAAAATGTATCAGCACAGGGTTGGAGGGCCGAAGGGCCTGTTCCTGTGCTGTATTAAATTCCCCCGCCCCTTGAACCTCTGTTCCCCAATAATTGACCCCTCCACCCTGGGGGAAAAAAAGCCTCATATTCTCCACTCTACATATCCCATTCACAACTTTATAAACTTCGATCAGGACATGGAACATAGAACAATACAGCACAGAACAGGCCCTTCGGCCCACCATGTTGTGCCGAACATTTGTCCTAGCTTAAGCACCTATCCATGTACCCATCCAATTGTCGCTTAATGGTCACCAATGATTCTGACTCTGCCACTCCCACAGGCTGCGCATTCCATGCCCTCACCACTCTCTGGGTAAATAACCGACCCCTGACATCCCCCTATACTTTCCACCCTTCACCTTAAATTTATTTCCTCTTGTAACACTCTGTTGTACCCAGGGAAAAAGTCTCTGACTGTCTACTCTATCTATTCCCCAATCATCTTATAAACCTCTATCAAGTCATCCCCCATCCTTCACCGTTCCAATGAGAAAAGGCCTAGCATTCTCAACCTTTCCTCGTACGACCTTTTCTCCATTCCAGGCAACATCCGGGTAAATCTCCTTTGCACCCTCTCCAAAGCTTCCACATCTTTCCTCAAGTGAGGTGACCAGAACTGCACACAGTACTCCAAATGTGCCTTACCAAGGTCCTGTACAGCTGCAACATCACCTCACGACTCTTGAATTCAATCCCTCTGCTAATGAATGCGAATACAACATAAGCCTTCTTACAAGCTCCATCCACCTGAGTGGCAACCTTCAAAGAGCTATGAACATAGACCCCAAGATCCCTCTGCTCCTCACCTTACTAAGAACCCTATTGTTAACCCTGTATTCAGCATTCTTATTTGTCCTTCCCAAATGGACAACCTCACCCTTGACAGGGTTGAATTCCATCTGCCACTCCTCAGCCCACCTCTGCATCATATCTAAGTCCCTTTGCAGCTGACAACAGCCCTCCTCACTATCCACAACTCCACCATTCTTCGTATCATCTGCAAATTTACTGACCCACCCTTCAACTCCCTCTTCCAAATCATGAATAAAAATTACAAACAGCAGAGGACACGCCTCATTTTTCCGCATTCCAGTGAAAGCAAACCCAGTCTATCCAACCTTTCTTCAGGACTACTATCCGCCATACCAGACAATATCCTGATAAACATTTTCTGCATCGTCTTCAAAACATCCACATCCTTCTGGTAGTGTGGTGACCAGAACTGTATGCAATATTCCAAGTGTGGCCAAACTAATGTTCAATAAAGCTGCAGCATAACTTGTCTATCCTTATACTCAATGCCCCTTCCAATGAAGGCAAGCAGGTCATCAGCCTTTTTTACTGCCTTACCTCCCTGTGCTGCCACCTTCAGTGATCTGTGAACATATACACCCAGATCCCTCTGCATATCAATACCCAAAGGATTCTGCCATTCACTGTATAATTCCCACCTGTACATCACCTTTCAAAATGCATCATCTCACATTTGTCTGGATTAAACTACATTTGCCATTTTTCTGTTCATGCATCCAACTGATCTAATATCCTGCTGTATCCTCTGACAATCCTTCTCATTATCTGCAACTCTACCAATATTTGTATCAACCATAAACTTACTAATTAGACCAGCTACGCTTTGCTCCAAATCATTTATGGAGATCATGAACAGGAGAGTTCCCACCGCTGATCCCCGTGGAATATCACTAGTCACAGCCCACCATTCTGAAAACCGTTCTTCCATTGCTACCCTTTGACTCCTGTGACTAATCTAGTTCTGTGTCCAATGCTGGGAACATTTTTGACAAGACACCTTGTTGCCAGCTCGTTACTACAACTTGATCCAGTTCATTCAGAAAGAGGAAAAGGACAATGTGCAGATTGTTGAACAGACCCCTACACCTGGGCCTGAGGCAGGAGCCCAAGCTCCAACACACTGGCCTCACTTCACACCAACCTTCACACAGTGCGGGGGCATGAACTCCGGCCATCAATCCCTCAGGGACTGGGACGGAGTGAGGGAACAGGGGCAATTGTAGAAGAGTCAATAAGGAGTAAAGCAAGATAGAGAGGGTGTGTTGGAAAGTGTTTAATGGAGGAAACATACTTTGTGATACCCAATACTGACATAGTCTACGTGTAGGGGGAGAAAGTGAAGACTGCAGATGCTGGAGATCAGAGCTGAAAATGTGTTGCTGGAAAGTGCAGCAGGTCAGGCAGCATCCAAGGAGCAGGAGAATCGATGTTTCGGGCATGAGCCATTATTCAGGAATCTACGTGTATCACAGAATGAAAAAAAAGCACAATCTGAAGACAATCTAAAGTCACATCAATGTATTTCTTTTTGATATATCATAGCATGCAGGGCATTTTCATTGTGGCATCCTGATTCGAGAGCTGTACTCTCTAAGATTGAGCCAGTTGGATCCTCGCAGAGCCCCAGTTATTTGTAATGTTCAGTAATGTGGGGGTACCGATGGTGGACTGGGGAACACCTGACGAAGGAGCAGTGCTTCGAAAACTTGTGATTTCAAATGAACCTGTTAAGCTAGAGCCTGTTGTTGTGTGCCTTCTGACTTTGTATTGTGCGGGCACAGTGATCCAGCTGCCTTCCAGTAACTATAGAGTACTTGCAATGCAGCTGAGGAGTATGGGTAATGACTCCTTCCATTAGCCCGTGAACACACCCGCAGTCATTCCAGTGGATTCCAGTGGGAATGACCTGTCAGTTGCTTCCCAGATATTACATGGTTCACCATCGCCATCTCCAGGACAATTTGGGAAGGGCAACAAATAACCGACACGTCAACGCCCACCCCATACCAGGAGAAATCAAAATAAATGGCATATAATTCAAATGATCAAACTGGTGAGGCTTGATTTCATCTCTTTGAAAGACTGGAGCCTTGCCCAGAAACAGAGCCTTGAAATGGGTGAACCTGGTTTGTCAGACTGCAAGGTGGTGAATCTGGTTTGTCAGACTGCAAGGTGGAGTGTCCTTCGGATTAGCAGTGGGATCAGCAAAAAAAATCATACGCAGAGATCTAACAAACAGCCATCAAAGCATGCCCCCAAAGTGCAAAGACCAGTATTTGAAGCTCCACGTCTCCATCTCTATCCTTCCTTGTTGCCCTTCCTCACTGTCCTGCAGAGGGCGGTAGTGAGCCATGAGTTTCTCGAAGAGGATCTGACAGAGGGACAAGGTCATGTCCTCGGCCTGAGCACAACTGCCTGACCTGCTGTGCTTTTTCAGCACCACACTTTTCGACTCCGAGCACAACTATCCCTCAGGAGAATGAGCTGTGGCACAAGAGGAAACGTGGGAGTGTTGGAAAGGCACAGGCAGCCTGGTCAGCCTGCAGAGGGGCAGAAACAGATTTGATGAATGAGCTGATATCCTTCCAAGCTGAGATGCAAACTCAGGCTTTCAGAGCCACACAGTTTACATTGTTACTGACCGTGGCTCCATGGACAATGTTCCTGCCTCATCGTCAAAATGGTCATCGGATTGAAAGCCACCTCAGAAATGAGAGAACAGAATCCAGGCCGAGACTGTGGTGCACTACTGAAAGTTGCACAGTCTCTGGCACCATCATTTGAGGCTCCACCACCACCACACCCCGACCACCCCCACCCCCACCTCAGGGGGCTCGACAAGATCCGATTCTGAAGAGATTCACTCGGGAGTCCTGCTCAATATTCAACTAGTGCCAACAAAACAGATTTGTTTTGTCATTCGTTTACTGTCTGTGGGACGTCACCATCTTGTCCGTGAATGTGACTGCTCTATGCTCACAGCTTTGAATATTCTGAGATGATTAAAAAAAAACTGCACCAAGAGTTCTTTCCTCATTATCATGTAAAAGGAAAGCAATTAGCAAGTGATAATGCACACTGAGCGTAAACACTGAAGCTTCAGCTGAAAGGCTTTTTGCACCATGTTAACCTGCTCCTTGGGCATTTCCTTCCAATGTCCGAGATGGTTATCAGGCTGGGATGGAGGCTGACAGATCACATGGAGTCCTTCAGGCAAGGTACACAAGGGCACAGTCCAGGCTTGTTGCAAATCTTGAAGGGCTGGGAGATTCTCTGTGGCAGTTTCTCGTGCACATCCTCCATGGAATTATCACAGATTTTACTGAAATGGAATTAACTCAGAGAGGGGAAGGAAATGGGAAGAATTAACCAGAGAAGGGTGAGCATCAAGAGAGGTGGGAGTGTGTGGAAAATTCAGTGCCATTAAAATTTCCAACTGGGTTTCACAAGGAAAACTCAAATCGTTACCAGGATATAACAGGGAGAATCCTCACTGACATAAACAGGCTGAGTGTCAGAAACCCTAAGCCTCCGGTGCCCGACTCTCTCTGAGGCATTACAGTTCATGTGTCAATAAGGGAGACTTGGTGACATGGGGTTATATTATAATCAATGACCGGAGAGGCACAGATTAAAGATAAATGGCCAAAGGTTAAGAGGGAAGATAAGGAAGCACATTTTGACCCGGAGGGTGGTGACAGTCTGGGGCTCACTCCCTGTAAGGGTGGTTGGGGCAGAAACTCTCCCATAACATTGAAGTATTTCGATGTGAAACTGTGATGCCAAGGTATACAGGGCTACAGGCCGAATGCTGGAACATGGAATTAGAATGGTGAGGTGGTGGTTTTGACTGGGGCTTTGGCTCATTGGGCCAAAGGGCCTTGTTCTTGTAGACCTGTGGCAGATGTCTGACTCTGCCAGGACTCCAGCAATGTGGCTGACCCTTACCTGCCATTTGAAAGGCCCAGCAAGCCATTCAGTTTCAGGGCAGTTAGGGATGGAGAACAAATGCTGGTCTTATCAGTGACACCCACATCCCAGGAAAGAATAAACAGCCTCAGTAACACCGTCACCTGAACCTGCAGGTTTTCATGCCCCACTCCAGAGACTGGAGCACTATCCTGAGGCTGGCAAAGGCAAAGATGATCGGTTAAACCACTGCCCTCTCAGGTCAATGTGAATGTAAGGGTTTTCTGATCATCTCAGACAAAATTCCCCCCCCCCCCCCAGTGTGCTGACCAATACTTCTCTTATCACCAATGGCATCAACACAAATACAAAAACAAAATACTGCAAATCTCAAATAGAAGCGCGATGTTGGAAAAACGGAACAGGTGCAGCCTCTGTGGGGAGAGGAGGAATTACCTTTTTGAGGTTCAGTGATGTTTTATCAAAAAAGCAGCACCATTTTATTTTATTCCATTTTAAGTTGTTTTATTTATTTTATTTAAATTTTGTTGATCAAATTTTAGCCCGCTTGATTGGCACCATTTCCACACACATCCATTCCCTCCACACCAACACTCAGTAACATCTGTGTGTTCTATTTACAAGATGCACGGCAATAAATTCATCAAAAGTCCTGAGGCAACACCTTCTAAACCCATGATTACTTGAATCAAGATGGACAGGAGCAGAAGATACAATGGGAACATCACCCCAGCAAGTTCCCTCTAAGCTATTCACCAGTTTAACTTGGAAATATCATCACTGGGTCAGAATTCTGGAATTCCCTTCCTCAGGACATTGTGGGTCTACCTACAGCACAGGACAAGTAGAGATGGACAGTAAAAAGGCTGGTAAAGGTAAGAGGAGGTGTGATTTGGGACCAGAAAGTGAGACTGTGATGTTTCAGTTATTCCTGGACATTGGTGTGATCACATCTCAAATACTGTATTGTGTGTAGTTTTGGTCTGCTTATTGAGGCTAGAATATAAATGCATTGGAGGTGGTTCAGAGGAGTTTTACCAGATTGATCCCTGGTATGAGTGGGCTGTGTGATGAGGAAGGATTGGAAAGGCTGGCCTTGTTCTCAGTGGGGTTTAGAAGAGTGAGGGGTTTTCCTGTCCCACTGTATTCTCCAACCCCCTATCTGCTTCCCTCATGTGTCATACCCTCCTGCCCCTGACTACACGAGGAATTGAACTGTTTAGTCTTGAGGCCTATAACTTCCTTCTGGAACTAATCCTCCAGGTCTCTCCGGCACTCCCTGATGTATCACTGCTTTTTCAATTCAGCCTTCATTCCAAACTCCCTGAGTGGGAGCTCCTGTAGTTTTATACATTCACTGCAGATGTATTTACCCTGAATCATTTCAATGCAATAAAGAAATGTTGATCTCACTTACAAATGAAAAATATCCATTCCTTCATTAGAGCAGTAATTGTCTTCAGTCTGTTTTGAAGTTTCAGTACTTTCCATTTATTAAACTTCCCTAATGGACATGTCCTGAAGCAGTCTATTTAGACAGTCCCTCAAACTAAACAAATCTCAGATTCCTATTTTCTTGTTTATCATTTTGTTTCATTCAAACCAAGTGCGTGTGCAGGCTCCCATCAGCTGAAGTGACGGTTCCAAATCAGGTTGGAAAAGCAAAGGTAGGCTCCTTCTCTGAGTTCAACAAACTACCACACTGACCAAACTTCCCAGCATTCCCCTCTGTGCTGGCTGCACTCAGTGCGAGCTGCTGTATATAGGCTGCCCTGTATTTATACTATTTCTGATTTATATCACTCCATTCTGTTGTCCTGTTGTTCAGGATATGGGTTAAGCTCACCCATTTCTCAATCAAAAGCTTCCTTCTTTCAGCCTGAGAGAGACTTTACATTTGCAAACAGGAAATATGACTTCAATGCTGGAATCTGTTCTCAGGATTGATGGGCTCGATGATTTGATTCAGTGAAATAACCTCGTCTAATCTCTTCAGGGGCTGACATTTCAGGTGTAACTCTTCTTCAGGAAGGTGGGATAGGTGTGAGGGGAGTTGCAGATAAAGGGGTGGGTTGGAGCAAGATGGTGAGGTGGGGATAGTTTGAGAAAAATAGAGAGTATGACCTGATTGGTCGATGGGAGAGATGAATCCAGAATCATCCCTCCCCTCGACCAACCAGGTCCTATCCTCTACCTGTCTCCACCTATCCCCATCTAACCACCCTGCCCCGCCACTCCCTTTAACTGCAGCTCCCCCAAACCCACCCATCCCACTTCCTGAAGAAGAGTTACACCCAAAACATCGACATCTCCACCTCCTGATGCTGCCTGACTTGCTATGTTCTCCCAGCCTCCTGCTTGTCAACCTTGGATTCCAGCATTTGCAGTTTTTTTGTCTCTAATCTCTTCAGGGCTCAGGATGAGTGTGAGGAGATTGGGCTTTGATGGAACTACGCACAGAATGAAGTCAAAAGAAGCAAAGCAAGAAAGGCAAGTGGATCGAATACAAGAGAGCAAGTTGTGAGGGAAAACCAATTATTACCAGTTTGGCAATTACAAAGGAGAGAGTGACAACATTGAATTGCTTCTGGTGTCATCCTCTGTGCCCTAACATTTCACAGAGCCAGCTCCACATCCATCCATTGGCTTTGTCATTGAGAGTCAAGTTCCCTTCCCACAGCCCTTTTTAAAATGTCCTGTACCAGAGAGGCTGAGAATATTTCACCTTTTCTGGGAAGGATAGAGAAATATAGGATGTCAAGGAGCAGATTCTCTGTCTGACAGAAGGATGTGTGTAGTCTGTGGATTCTGGAGACAGATCACTGAGATATTCCTCACTCCCATCAACACCTGACTTTATTCCGACATCAGTTTCTATTCTTCATTATAAAGTACCCCCACCAGTTTCAGACTAGACATTTCACACCCAGCCCCCATTTCCTCACATTGGAATCAAGAACCAAACTTGCCCCATCTCAGGATTGCCCTCTGAATGTGGTGTCAGTGTGCTAATGCTGTGTTTGATGAAAGAGCCACAGTGGAATCTGGGACTGAATCCAAGGGGTTTCTGAGCCCCCAGCAGCCTCCCCGCTGTGTGAGATTCTGTTTGGATAAGATTTCAGCCCCATGGTTCCCACTGATACTAAAACCATGGAGTGAGATTGCTGGAGCCACGTGTGGACTGAGGAACACAACAGTCAGGACAATGAGCTGCTCTGGAATCCACCCTGAGCCCTGGGTGATCCTCACTGAGATGGCCCAGGGGCTACAGAATATGACAGCAGAAGGTTTATCATTGATGGTCCTCCCCAGCCGTGACTCCCAGATGCCCCCGGATTGAACATTCTCAATCTGACCCCATGGACACACGGGGCAATTCCATCCCATTTGAAGAGGAAAGAAAACCCAGGTCTAATTTATGGAATATGTATTTCTCAAACCCTGTAGAATTGTTATTCTGAGTAACAAGAGCCTGCTGGTCATATTCATAAATACAGGGTTCCCAATGGCAATGGCTCACAAACAGTTGAGTTGAATTTCTTGGCCTAGGATCTTGTTGAGCCTAAGGGATGGGTGAGGGAATTTCCATCAGATTATTGTGTTCCCCAGTGTCCCTTCCTGCCTTCCTTCTTTTCTCCATTTATTGGGAAAGAATTCCGTGGGTGGCACGGTGGCAGTGGGTGGCACGGTGGCACAGTGGTTAGCACTGCTGCCTCACAGCGCCTGAGACCCGGGTTCAGTTCCCGACTCAGGCGACTGACTGTGTGGAGTTTGCACGTTCTCCTTGTGTCTGCGTGGGTTTCCTCCGGGTGCTCCGTTTCCTCCCACAGTCCAAAGATGTGCAGGTCAGGTGAATTGGCCATGCTAAGTTGCCCGTAGTGTTAGTTAAGGGTAAATGTAGGGGTATGGGTGGGTTTGCGCTTCGGCGGGTCGGTGTGGACTTGTTGGGCCGAAGGGCCTGTTTCCACACTGTAAGTAATCTAATCTAAAAAAAAATCTAAAAATTCCTTGGGGCCCTGCATTCCTTCTGAAAGAACCCCTTCTGGACACAGTTGTAGAATTGCCCTCCTGCTCCAGGGACCCCATTACTCCCTCGATTCTCCCCCTCTTGTTCCAGGCCTTGAAGTTGGAGGTTAACACTTCACACACCTTTCCCTGAGGTTTCAGCTCTGGCCATTTCCAAAGCACACACAGAGACAGAGACTGAATCTTCTTCATCTTTATTCCCTTTTCCAGATTGACATTGACAGAAAACAGTCAGCAATTAACAGCCCAGACAGAGGAAGCTGCTCAAATTCACAGCCACAATGGAGCTTGAGGAAAACACTTGTGGAATTTTTCTCAATAACATAAGAATCCTGTCCCTTTAAACAGTGACAAAACATTAAATTGGAACTAGCGACTGAGCAGGAAGGAGATCTGGTTTACTGAAGCAGAGACTTCTGAGGTTCACATTATTTTGTACAGCTGACAGTTTTCAGCATCTTTGAGAGGTTTTACTTGGCATCACTAGTCTTCACTGTCCAATCAAACACTCCTAGAACAGGGTCAGCATGGGGTTTGATACAGAGTAAAGCTTGTTTTTGATAATTCCAAAGACGTGCCTTAACTCGTGAACGTCAGACGTGTCTCTGAGCCAGTCCTGAGAAGGAAGAGAATTGAAATTCAGTGCTGACAATGACCTTTGTCCTGCCAGCTCAGCCCTGTTCTGTTTAAAGTTGTATCTCCTCTGTGGACTGTCTCAAACACTCTACACACATTCTGATCTCTTGATGCTCTTGCTGAGGGGAGAGGGGAGGGTCACGTGGGTGAGGGCACAGGAGAAGCGAGCGTCAGACTCCCAGTCAGACCCAGAGAGGGTCAGCAGGCTGCTGACACTGTAGGTGCTGTCCGAAGCTCGCAGGTAGTTGCTGGTCTGAACCCCATCCGAAATGATTGCACCGTCCTTCTTCCACTGCACCTCCAGCTCATCGGATAGAAGTGATTGGCAAGGCACACCAGGGTGGCAGTGCCCTTGGCATTGACCTGCTCCGGGGAGGGAGGTAGCAGGGTCAGCTTGGGCTGAGAGTTGTCACGGCCTGAAAGACAAGAGAAACTATTTTAATCCCTGTAATTCAAAGGGATTTCAACTCTGTAGGTTCACTGGCAAAACAATCCATTTGAACATTTGTATCCAATACCTAACAAGCCCCATAAAAGGACAGGGACTTTTAAAATTGCTTCTTGTTATGTGAGTGTCACTGGAAGGGCCAGCATTTATTATCCATCCCTAATCGCCGCTGAGAAAGTGATAGTGAAAGAGAAGGGACAGTTTTGGACCATCATTTTTGGAATGTATGTGAGCAGCTGAAAGGGCTATCAATGGGGGAGCATTTCAGTGACAGTGATCAGAACTCAGTGAGATTGAGAGTAGGGATGGAAATGGAGAACCACGGAACAAGTGTAAAAGTTTTTATTTGGGAACAAACCATTTTACTAAACAGGTCAGGGATTGGGTAAAAGTAAGCTGAAAGACAAAATGCAGGGATGAAATTTACTAGGACCTGAGGAAAGCAAAGAGCTGACAGGATGAATTGTGTCCAGATGAAGTCAGTGAAATCCCAGTGATGTTTTATAATCACAGAAAGAACAAGAGAATGAAGGAATGTGAGGCCCATTCGAGAGCAGGAAAGGAACTTGTGTGCGGGGGTGGAGATGGAGCAATGGTTCCTCATGAAAACATTCGGTCTGTTTTCACAAAAGAGAGGGACAAAGCAGGAACTGTAGTTCAGGAGGAGGACTGTGCAACATTGGAATGGCATCTTTCACATCTGAAAGACTCCCAGTTCATCCAAAGAAAAGAAAGATCCATGCTGTCCCCAAGACATTTGCAGACAGTGTGGGACTTGTTTGAAATGTGGTCACTGTTGTAATATAGGAAATGTGCAAGCCAGATTGTACACAGCAAGATCCCACAAGCAACAATGAACCAAGGAACATTTTGAGTGACGTTTGTTCAGGAATAAATATCAGCCTGAATACAATTCAAAGAGAAAGTAACTGGAACAGTTGGATGGAAAATGAGAAAAAATGAAAGTTAAAGGAGAAGGGAGAATTGTTGGTTAGTGATGGGATTCATTGTAACCAGGAAATAAAAGGAAAGGGACAGAGCGTTGTGAATGTCATATTGTACTGAGGAAACTTAAAAGTGCAGGGAAGGTCACTATAGAACAAGCTTAAAGGCTTTGTCTCTTAATGCATGACCCATTCGGAATATGGTCGACAAAGTGGTACCACACAAACCAAGGTAAATCAAGCTTCAAGGAATTTAAACTAATTCAAGAAGGTAGGGCCTCAGGACACTTTATTAAATCATTCGGATCAAGTACTAGG
>NC_083409.1:16295796-16427341 GCF_020745735.1 Hemiscyllium ocellatum
AACTCCAACTCGCCTGGCCATGGACTCACTCGTGTTCAGAACGATGAGAGGGGATCTGATTGAAACATATAAAATTGTAACAGGGCTGGGCAGGGAGGAGGTTTCCCCTGTTGGGGAGTCTGGAACCAGGGGACACAGGCTCAGGGGATACAGGGTAGACCATTTAGGACTGAGATGAGGAAACATTTCTTCACTCAGAGGGTGGTCAACCTGTGGAATTCCTACCACTGAAGGCTGTGGAGGACAAGGAACTGAATATATTCAAGAAAACAAGAGAGATAATTGTTTTGCATTTTAACAACTTGAAGAGAATGGGGAGAGCAGGAAATGGCTTTGAGAGAGAGGATCAGCCATAGATCATAGAATGCCTACAGTGTGGAAACAGGCCATTTGGCCCGACAAGCCCACACTGACCCTCGAAGAAATTTATGACATTCAAAATTGATACAGCCATGATCATACTGAATGACAGAGCAGACTCAAAGGGCCGAATGGCCTACTGCTGCTCCAAGTTTCTACGTGTCCATGTCTGTGTTACCTTCAATCTCTGTACCAGGTTTTTAAGTCTTTTACTCATGTAAAAAGTGCCATCCTACCTACCCTGTCACTGTTCTGAATAATCTTATCCCTCTCTATCAGGTCCCTGTTAAGCCTTCACTGCTCAAAGCTCACATTCAGGCAGCATCCTGGGAAATCTCCCCTGTACCCTCTCAGGTACAATCACATTCTTCCCAGAGTGTGGTGACCAGGACCTGTCCCTCTCTCTCTCTGACTCACATCTGCCATTTCTTTCTCTCTACCTCTACCTCTCTCTCCCACTGTTAATCTCTTTCATGTTCTCTCTCTCTCTCTCTCTCCCTCTCTCACACACACACACACACTCTGTCTCATAGCCACTCTCTCCAACTCACTGATGCTTTCTCACTCCATCTTATCATCTGTTTCTCCATCTCTCACTGTCTCTGTTACTCGCTCCCTCTCTCACTTCAATTAAAAGCCTCCAATTGTTATCTGTCACTCTCTATTCCTCCCTCTTTCTCTCTCCTTCCCTCTCGACCTCCCAATTTACAGTCTCTCTCCCTCTCTCTCTGTCATTATAAATCTACCCATACTCATCTCTCTCTCTCACACTCAACCCTACCCTCCCTCTCAACTCTCTTCATGCTTAGTCTCACACCCATCCTGTCTCTCACTCTCTCTCTCTCTCTCCTTGTCTCTTTCTCTCTCTCCATCCCTCTCAGTCACACTGTCTCACATCTTGTTTCACTCTCTATCCCTCAGCCTCACCATTTCTACCTCCCTCTAACTCTCTCGGTCCCCTCACATATCTTACACCGTATCAGATGCTCGTCCCTCTATCTCTCTCTCTCACTTTCTTTCTTTCTTTCTCTCTCTCTCACTCACACACACACACACACACACGCCCACACTCACTATTTTTCCCTCCATCTCTCTCTCTGCCTCACTGCTCTCTCTTTCTGACAGTGTCCTGGGTGGTGACAGTTGAATGCAGGATAAATCTCCCTCTGCTCTGCTCCACTAATGGATGTTAACCCTTGACCCCTGTCTTCTTCTGGAGTAAGGCCCCATTTCCACGTTGACCAGGGTTTGGCCTCTGTCAGGAAGATGCACAGATTCTGGTCAAATGAAGGGCAGTTCTGTGCAGTTCTGTGCTGTTGGCCTATTCTCACTGGGGACTGATTTGGACACAAAGCTCATTCCATGAAGGCCCAGCAGAGAGAGGAGATCCTCAGGCCATCAGCGTGAGTTGGAGGCACAGGACAAGCTCTGACCCACTGACCCATCCTGTCCATTCACAACATGTTCCAATCCCTTCCCCTCTCCTTCCCCTTCCATGGTCAGTCTTTTCTGAAATGGAGTGGTCCCTTCCCTGTCTCACACCAAGGAGGAGATGGACAGATATTTAATGGGTAATGGGTTAAAGGATGATGGAGAGTGGGCAGGAAAGTGGAGTTGAGTCTGAGATGGGATCAGCCATGATTGTATTAAATGGTGGAGTGGGCTCAAGGGGCTGAATTGCCTGCTCCTGCCCCTAGTTCTTATGTTCCTCCACCCTCTCCCCCATCCCTCTTACTGCAACTTTGTGAACATTCTTGGAATGTTTGGATATTGAAGGAGTTATGTGAATTCAAGATTTGTGTGGATTTAATGTGGGGACAGAATTGCACACGGGCTGTGATAGCTCCTGCGGTTGAATATCCTGCTGGCAGGCTTCCGCCTTCCATATACAGAATGGGGAAGTGGGGGAGGTGGGAATGTACTGCTGGGGTACACGGCACTGTCCTCTAGCAATGTGGTTGACTCTCTAGTGCCCTCTGAAATGGCCGAGCAAGGCTCTCAGTTTTATCAATTGTGACAATGTTTCAACAAAGAAATGAGACCGGACGGACCACAGGCATCGATCTAGACACCGAAAAGACAATGACAGAAACAGTCCTGTCTACCCTGCTCTGTCCTCCTTACTGACATTTGGGAGTTAGTGCCAAATTCAGGAAAGCTGTCTCACAGACTAGTCAAGCAACAGCCTGACACTGTCATACTCACAGAACCATACAGACAATGTCCCAGACACTACCATCACTGTCCCTGCATGTGTCCTGTCCCACCAGAAAGGCAGACCCAGCAGAGCTGATGACACAGTGGTCTACAGCCAGAAGGGAGTTACCCTGGGAAATCTCAAAGCTGGCTCTGGACCTCATGACACCAGGTTAAACATGGGCGAGGAAACCTCCTGGTGATTACAAGATATCTTGCTCCCTCGGCTGATGAATCAGTCTCTCCTGGGTGTTGAACAACATTTGGAGGAAGCACTGAGGGTGATGACAGCAGAGAGTGTACTCTGGGTGGGGGGTTTCAATGTCCACCACTGAGAGTGGCTCGGCAGCAGCATTACTGATCGAGCTGGTTGGTTCCTCATGGATGTAGCTGAGGGACTGGCTCTGCAGCTGGAACCAAAAGATGGAAAAAGATGCTTGACCCCATCCTCACCAATCTTGTGGCTGTAGATGCATCTGTCCTTGACAGTGTTGGTAAGAGTGACCATCACACAGTCCTTGTGGAAACAAAGTCTGACCTTCACATTGAGAATCCCCTCCATTGTGTTTTGTGGTACTATCACCGTACTAAATAGGACAGACTCCAAACAGATATTGCAACTCAAGGCAAACTCGTAAATGGGGATGATTGCCAAAGATTGCATAATGCTCAGCACTCTTCCCAACTCCTCAGATACTGAAGCAGTCCACGTGCAAATGCAACAATATCTGGACAATATCCAGGTTTTGTCTGAGAAGTGACATTTCCCATTGGTGCCATGCAAATGCCAGCCAATCACCATCACCAATAAGAGACAAACTTAACATCGCCCCTTGACAATCAATGCTATTACCATCACTGAATCCCCACGATCAACATTCTTGAGGTGCCATTGACCAGAAACACAACTGGATTCACCAAAGAAACACAGTGGTTACAAGAGCAAGTTAGAGGCTACGAATACTGCATCCAGTAATTCAACTCCTGATCCCCCAAAGCCTGTCAACCAAGTCAGGAGTGTGAGCAAATACTCCCCACTTGCCTGGACAGGTGCAGCTCCAACAACATTCACAGAGTCATACAGCACAGGAACAAACCCTTAAGCCAAACTTCTACATGCTGACCAGGTTTTCTGAAGTGAACTCATCTTATTTGCCTGCATTTCACACATATCCCTTGAAACCTTTCCTATCTATGTCGATTGTATCCTATGTCTTTCTTATCCACTCAAAAAGCTTGATACCATCCAGAGCAAAGCAAACTCCTTGATTGGCATCGCATTCTCAAAACATCCAAACTCACCGTCACTGACGCTCCATAGCAGCAGTGTGTATTATCGAAAAGATGCACTGCAGAAATTCATCACCGATCTTCAGATAGCACCTTCCAAACCCATGGACAAAAATAGAAATTGCAGGAAAAGCTCAGCAGGTCTGGCAGCATCTTGGAGAGAAATCAGAATTAACATTTCAGGTTGAGCATGAAATATTAACTCTGATTTCTCTTCACAGATGCTGCCAGACCTGCTGAGCTTTTCCAGCACTTTCTATTTTTGTCTCAGATTTACAGCATCTGCAGTTCTTTTGGTTTCCCTCCAAACCCACGTTCACTTCCATTTAGAACAAGAGCAGCAGATACATGGGAACACTGTGAGCTGCAAGTTCCCCTCAAAAAAGCTTAGCATCCGGACTTGGAAATATGTCGCTGATCCCTCAGCCTTGCTGGGTTAAAATGCTGGCATTCTCTCCCCAACAGCATTGTGGGTCAACTTACGTCTTGTGGACTATAGTCAAAAAGTCAGGTTCCCACCGCCTTCTCCAGGGCAACTAGGGACAGGGTAAAAAATGTTGGCCCAGCCGGTGAAGCCCACTTCCCACAAGTGAATATGCAAAACCAAATGAAGTGTCCCTCAGGAGGGGAGAGGGAATGTTCAGGATCCTGAACTCCATTTCCCAGCCCAGGCAGTTTGTCTCCCAATGAATGAATGAGATGCCAATTTGAAGCCCAGGTTCAGGGCAGTCTCACTCTGTGGACATGAGGTCTATAAGAGAGAATTGGAGATTGAGCTGTAAAGGAAAGATTTGCTGGGTTATGGGGAGAGAGAGGGGAGCAGTGGGATTCACTGGGTCATTCAAAGGCATGATGGGCTGAATGGCCTCCTCCTGTGCTGTCAGATTCCAGGGAGTGCAGACAGTTTACAGTTTTCTCCCATCTCAGTAACAAACACCCAGCTGCTCCGAGCTCTTTCTTTCACTTCCTCTCTTGATGAAGTTTCAACCTTGTGCTCTGACAGTCTTTGCATTTATTTTTTACACTGGGGCTTTCTGCTGTGGTCAGAAACTCTAATAATAAGTGTCCAATCAGTGACATTCACAGCAGCTAAGAGCAGTCAGGACTGAGGAGCCAGGCTCACTGGGAAACACATTGGGAAGATCAAAGCCATCCTCTTCAGCTCCTGGTACAAGCTCCATCCCTCTCCCTGAGCACTGTCTGCTGCTCAACCAGACTCTTTACAACTTTGGCCTCATCTTTGGGGCTGATTTGAGGCCCAAATCCTCCACATCACAATTATCAGCCACTGAAAATCTCAACCATGTTTTTGTGACCATTCCAATGATATCCAGGCCCACATCACAGCCACTGACTTCCGTAAACATCAGCTCATCCCAAACTCTGCTGTCTGTTTTCAAACTCACACCAAGTCCACCCCATACCCCTGCCCAAACCTCCCCACCCCACCATGACCACCACAATCCTCACTGACTGACATAAGCTCCTGGTCCAGCAACACCTCGATTTTTAAATTCTCATCCTTGTTCTCAATCTGCTCCCTGTTCTTCCACCCTCCCTATCTCTGTGACCTCCTCCAAGCTGCCTCACTCAGTGTGATCAATAATCTTGGATATATGGCTCTCTGTTTCTTCATCCAAATCATTGAGAAATATCGTGAAAAGCTGAGGTCCCAGCACAGATCCCTGGGAATAACACTACTCACATCTGTCTCATTGGAACACACGCACATTATCCTTCCTCTCTGTCTCCTAGACAGACCCATTCCTGACCCAAGGTAAATGCATTTCTCAAATTCCAATCAATTCCATGATTAGGAGATGCCGGTGTTGGACTGTTATGTAAATGTTAAAAATCACACAACACCAGGTTCTAATGCAACAGGTTTGTTTGGAAGTATTAGCGTTTGGAGCACTGCTCCTTCATCAGATGGTTGTGGAGTGTAAGATCTGAACCAATGCTTCTTTTGTGGAACATACTTAAATGTTTTTTGGAAGTCCCGATAGACAATAGCCATCGACATTCCCTTATATCCCAAACTAATGAGCTCCTAACAAAGTGTAATCCGGTTATTTAAAGATGTCTGAACCTTTGTCAATCCAGGCTGTCTCTCTCGGACCAGTTCATATTTGTCCGTTATTCTGCCTTTAAAAACAGACTCAATCACTTCCTGACAACAGACATTCAATGGAGATGTTCATTGTAATTGAGGCTCGTAAACAGCTAGCACTGACACGAGGGGCTGAACAGCCTCCTCCTGTGCTGGCATCTTCTCTGTCTCCTTGACGGAAATATTTTACAGATTAAAAACTAAAGACCAGCAGCAAATTTTAAAATATAAATTAAAATCTCCTCAAATAATTCCCACATACAGGGCCGGGCGATGTGTAGTAATTGTACGATGGGGAAGGTGGTGGAGCCCATTGTAGCTCAGAGTGACCACATCTACAGCAAGTGTTGGTTGCTCAAGACACTCCAGCTCAGAG
This sequence comes from Hemiscyllium ocellatum, assembly GCF_020745735.1. Classification (NCBI taxonomy): domain Eukaryota; kingdom Metazoa; phylum Chordata; class Chondrichthyes; order Orectolobiformes; family Hemiscylliidae; genus Hemiscyllium; species Hemiscyllium ocellatum. The sequence goes on from NC_083409.1 coordinate 16,302,129, forward strand.
TTGATGAGCTGGAATCTGAGCTTCAAACACTGCGACACATCAGGGAGGGGGAGAGTTACCTGGACACTGTGTTTGGGGAGACAGTCACACCTTGTAGGTTAAATACTTCAAATTATGGCCAGTGGTCAGGGACAGGAGGGTGTGACCAAAAGTGAACAGGCCGATGCAGCCTGGATTTAGCCTTACAGGTGCCTCAGCTCCTTGTCCAACAGGAATGAGGTACTTGCTCCCTGTGTCAATGAGGAAAAGGATTGTCGGGAGAATGGGCAAATGTCGTTTGAGGATTTTGGTGATAGTGACCATAACTCTGTAAGTTTCAAAGTCATTATATAAAAAGATAAAGATAGGGCAGAAATTATAATGTCTAAACTGGGGAAAATGTAGGGATGTGTAGGTTAGGTGCATTAGCCATGGGAGATGCAGATTTACAGGGATAAGGTAGGGAGACAAGTCTGGGTGGGATGCTCTTCAGAATGTTGGTGTGGACTCATTGGTCTGAATGGCCTGTTTCACGCTGTATGGATTCTATAATTCGATGACTCCTAAGGGCAGTCATTGCTGGCTTGGCCAGAGATGTCCATTTCCTATGAATGAATGAAGGAAACCACTGCACCATGGTCCAGGAGACCACTCAGATTGGGGGAGCATAAAGAAAAGAGGGGTCTTGATAATGAGGGGAACTGATAGCATCCTTTGTGAGCAGGATTGAGAGCCCCACTTGGTGTGTTTCCTGCCTGGTTTCAAGGTAAGGGCATCTCGAGCCGGCTTTTAAGTATAACAGACCTGGGGGTGTGGAGGGGTGGGGGCGATTGAGGATCCAGTTGTTGTTGTCTGTGTTGGGACCAACAACATCAACAAAAATCGGCAAAAGGCCCTATTTGGACAATATCAGGAAAGCTATCAGAAGGATATTGATTAAACAGTTGGAGAGAAATAAGCAAGAGGTGAATACAGCATCAGTGCTGAGGAACAGATTCCAGTGAATGGGCCATATACGAGTTCTATATACGAATGCACGGAGCGTAAGGAATAAATACAATAATCTGCAGGCACAAATTCAAATTTAAGATTGTGGTATCGGATCAATTACTGAGCCATAGTTGCAGAATCATTCAGATTGGGAACGATATCTATCGGGTTAGAAGGTTCACAGGATGGATATGGGAAATGGCAGAAGAGGTGGAGCAGCTTCATTGATGAGGGAAAAAATGGCTTCAATGGTGAGGGAGGTCATAATGAGGAGAAAACATTCAGTGGGACTGAGGAGCAGGAAAGGATCGAAAACTGTGGTAGATGTTGGATACAGACCCCCCTGACAGCAGCTCTGAGGTGCTGGATTATATAAATGGAGGAATTAGACAAGTGTGTAGCAAAGCCAGTGTATTATTAATGGGGAAGTTTAACTTTAACTTAGATTGGGAGACAGACAAGCCCTCTGTCAGAAAGGTAGTGAATTGCTGCTGTGTGTCCAGAATAGTTTCCAACAGCAATAGGTCCTGGATACAACAAGGGGACAAGCAATATTGGAATTAGTAATGAATAATGAGCCAGATTTAGTTCGTAACTATTTGTGCATGAATATTTATCAAATAGTGATCATAACATGATCGAGTTCAGTGTCGCATTTGAAAGTAAAAAGCATGAATCAGCTGCTAGAATTTGAGATTAAGGTAAGGGCCGACTTTAACGAGATGCGACAGAGACAGTCCACAGTAAACTGGGAAAATCAGCTCATGGGTAAAACAACTGAAGAACAGTGGGGAATACTTAAAGGAACATTCAGCACAAAACAAAGCCAGTTTATACCTGAGAGGGAAAAGCGAACAAACAACAATGGTCAATTAAAGAGATAAGGGAAAGAATAAAATGTTTAAAAAAGGCTTACAGAAAAGCCAAAAAAAGGACAGATTCCGCTGAATGGGAAGGATACAAAAGGGCCTCATATCAGCTTCTAAGAGCTACCAAAAGGGATTCTGAAAGGAAACATGTAAGGGAGAACAAAATCAATAAGGAGAAATGTTACAGTTCCATAAAAGGGAAGCTGGGAGGTCAGGAGCAATGTTGGCCATTAAAGACTGAAAGTGACAATGGGGAAATGACAGCCATGTTAAATAAATACTTTACCTCAAGATTTGCAGCAGAAAAGGAAGAGGACTTGCCTGAAGTCCCAAAGGAATTAACAGAGGATCTGTGTCAGGGACTGATTAGATTCCCTGCAGTGTGCAAACATGCCTTTTGGCCCAACCAGTCCACACCGACCCTCCGAAGAGTAACCCACCCAGACCCATTTTCCCTCTGACTAATGCACCTAACGCTATGGGCAATTTAGTGTGGCCAATTCACCTGACCTGCACATCTTTGGATAGTAGGAGGAAACCCATGCAGACAATGTGCAAACTCCACACAGGCAGTTGCCCGAGGCTGGAATTGAACCAGGGACTCTGGTGCTGTGAGGCAGCAGTGCTAACCATTGTGTCACCTAAATAAAGTTAATGTCAATAGAACATGTGTAATAAGGAAAATAATGGAACTAAAGAGTGACAAATCCTCAGGACCTGAGAGTGATAAAGTAGTCATAGACCACATTGCAGATACCCTGACTATAATCTTTCAGAGTTACCTGGATTCAGGAGTCGTACTTCTGAATTGGAAAATTGCAAATTTCATTTCACATTTAACAAGAATGTTAGAGAAAAACCAGGGAATTACAGGTCACGAAGCCAACGTTTGTGGTGTGGAAATTGTTGCTGTCTATAATCAAGGATGGGGGTAACTGAAGACCTTGAAAATGGTCAGTTAATCAGGGAGAATCAGCATGGATTCATGACAAGTTGGTCATGGTGAAAAAAACTCATTGAACATTTTTGAAGAGGAAACAAAATTACTGGACACAGTAATGTCAGTGGATGTTGTTTATAGGCACTTCCAGAAGGCATTTGATAAAATCCCATGTAAGAAACTGTTCAACTCAGTTAGAAATCCACAGAATTGAGGCTAAAATACTGCCATACCGAAATTGGTTGACAGGTGACAGAAAATAGGGATCATGGATAAGTGCTGAAATTGGCAGGATGTGACCAGTGGTGTCCAATAGGAATGTGTGCACACACCTCAATTATTTACATTATTTATTAATGCATTGGATAATGGCATAGAAAGTCAGATACTCTAGTTTGCTAATGACACAAAGTTAGACAGCTTTGTGGGTAGTGTTCATAGAGTCAGAGAGTCAGCATTCATCCAGTGCAATCTTTAACAGAGTATAATTTATCTTTGACATAGAACTCCTTGACTCCATCTCTCTCACTCATTCTCTCTCCCCACCCCTCTCTAACTCAGCTGCATAGATCTCACTCTGAGTTCCATTCCTCTTTCTCTGTCCAAGCTCTATCCCCCTCTCTCTTAGTGCTCCATCTCTCTCTCTCTCTCTCTCTCTCTCTCTGTGTCTCTCTCTGTCCCTGTGCTCCATCTCTTGCTCTCTAAGCCGTATCCCTCCCTCCATTGCAGCTGCTGGGAGTTCGATCTGAGCCAATGCCAGTGAATCCCATGGAGAATAATGACGGGATATTTGGAGTGTGAGTTTGATGATGTAAATGTGAACCATTGCAGCAAAGACATTACAGATGGTTTGTACAGACAGCAAAGCCCAAACCAGAGCATTGTGTCAATCAACACAGACCTAATGAAAGCTTCAATAAAATAATTATAAATGCGATTCTCAGAGATATCATTATTCTAGTTACAAATGGCTGTTTCTCAGTGAAGATCCATCCTGCTGAATATTAGATACAGCTGGGCTTTGAAGAAATATTGGGCAGATGGAGTGTAATGTCGGGGAGTGTGACCTTGTTCACTTTCACAATAATCATTCAAATGTGACTGGAGAGTTGTTAAGTCCACAGAGCAAAACTTGCCATTGGGTATAATCCATTAGGTGTGATAAATACAGAAACTCGCTTAGTTCTAGTTATCAGTGAGTTCTTGTCAACATCCTTTTAACAAATCAATTTTATACAAGAATGACATACAACAAACCCTCTCTATACAACCTTCTCAGCTGGGAGTAGGGCATCCCATATGCCTTCTTCACCACCCTGTCTAGCTATGCTGATAACTTCCGGGATTGATGGAGTTGTACACCAAGGTCCTTTTGTTCCTCAGTACTCCCAAGGAACATAAGAACATAAGAACTAGGAGCAGGAGTAGGCCATCTGTCCCTTCAACCCTGCTCTGCCATTCAATAAGATCATGGCTGATCTTTTCATGGACTCAGCTCCACATTAGACCATAAGACAAAGGAGTGGAAGTAAGGCCATTTGGCCCATCGAGTCCACTCCGTCATTCAATCATGGGTGATGGGCATTGAAGGACAGTTACCCGCACTCTCCCTGTAGCCCTTAATTCTGTCCAAGATTAAGAATTTATCAATCTCTGCCTTGAAGACATTTAATATTTCAGCCGCCACTGCGCTCTGTGGCAATGAATTCCAAAGGCCCATCACTCTCTAGCTGAAGAAATGTCTCCTCAGTTATGTTTTAAACTGACCCCCTCTAACTCTAAGGCTGTGCCCTCGGGTCCTAGTACTCCCACCTAATGGAAACAATTTCCCAGCATCCACCCTTTCAAAACCATGCATCATCTTGTAAGTTTCTATTAGATCTCCCCTTCTAAAGTCGAATGAATACAATCCCAAGATCCTCAGCCATTCATCATATATTAGGATTACCATTCCAGGGCTCACCCATGTGAATCTCCACTGGACACGGTCCAGTGTCAATATGTCCTTCCTGAAGTGTGGGGCACAAAAGTGGACTAAATGGGGCCTAACCAGAGCTTTATAAAGTCTCAGTAGCACATCTCATTTTACATTCCAACCCTCTTGAGATAAACTGGAGAAAGTGAGGACTGCAGATGCTGGAGATCAGAGCTGAAAAATGTGTTGCTGGAAAAGTGCAACAGGTCAGGCAGCATCCAAGGAGCAGGAGAATTGACGTTTCAGGCATAAGCCCTTTTTCATTCCTGCTGCGCATTTTCAGCAACACATTTTTCAGCTCTTGAGATAAATGACAATATTACATTTGCATTCTTAACCACGGATTCAACCTGCAAGTTAACCTTTAGAGAATCCGGGACTAGCATTCCCAGATCACTTTGTACTTTGGCTTTATGTATGTTCTCACCGTTTAGAAAATTGTCCATGCCTGTAGTCTTTTTTCTGAAGTTCAAGACTTGGCATTTACTCTCACTGTATCTCTTAATTCCTTTATTGTTCAAAAAATCTACTTAGCTTTAAAACATTTACTGAAGTAGCATCAATTTCTTCATTGAGCAAGGAATTTCATAGATTTATGACACTCTGGGTAAGAGGTTCCTTCTCAATTCAGTCCTAAATCTGCTCCCCCTAATTTTGAGGTTAAACCCTCTTGTTTTAGTTCCACCTGCCAGTGAGGACATCCTCTCTACTTCTGTCTTATGTATTCTCTTTATAATTTTATTTGTTTCTATAAGATTCCCCTCATTCTTCTAAGTTCCAATGAATATATCCCAGTCTACACAGTCTCCCTTCATAAGCGAAACCCCTCCACCCCAGAATCAGCCTGGTGAACTTTCTCTGCATCCCTCCAGTGCCAGTATTGCCTTTTTCAAGTAAGGAGACCATTACTGCATGCAGTACTCCAGGTGTGGTCTCACCAGCACCCTGTACAGCTGCAACATAATCTTCCCGCTTTTTGAACTCAATCCCTTTAGCAATGAAGGACAAAATTCCATTTGCCTTCCTAATTTCTTGTTTTATCTGTAGACCAACCCTCTGTGATTCATGCATAAGGATACTCAAGGTACATGCCTTTCATTGTGTATATCCTTCCCTTATTAGACCTCCCAAGTTGGATCACCTCAGAGGTATCAGGATTAAATTACATCTGCCATTGCTCTGCCCAATTTACCAGCTGACCAATATCAGACTGTAGCCTGAGACCCGGTAATCCAAGATGGCAGCAGAGTAGGACACTTCAGAACGAGTTCATCTGCTCCGTCTGTTTCCTTTTCTTCTTTCTATCCCACTTCTCTTTTCATTTTCTTTTGTGTTTTTCTTTTGTCCTTCTCCCTAATTTCTTCTCCCGGACTCGGACTCCCAGCCTCAGTCACCAGTCCTCTGACCCAGTGCAGACCTAATAATGTGGCCTCTTGGCTTGATGTGGCAGTGTCCTGGCCTGGCAAGGAGACCTTCCAGAGCTGAAAATGTGTTGCTGGAAAAGCGCAGCAGGTCAGGCAGCATCCAAGGAGCAGGAGAGTCGGCGTTTCCGGCATGAGCCCTTCTTCAGGGATACCTTCCAGCCCAACGAGGCAGTCCAACATGATGGCCTCTGTTTGATGTGGTGGCCTCTCAGCCCAGCGTGATGGTCACTCGGCCTAGTGTAGCGATCTCTGAGTGGCCCAGCGTGGTTCTCTCTCAGCCCACATAGTGGTCCTTTCTGTATATGGTGGTCTCTCCACCCGGGAAGGCCTCAGCGTGGACTTCCGGTCTCGAGATGATGACTTAAAGAATAATCTCATGGTAGCTAAGTTCTTAAGAAATGCTGTAATGTTTGAACTTTCAGCTTTATTTCTTCATTTTCTACTTAAAACTAAAAAAGATCTGCAACGTGTAACCTTGAACTTTATTCTTTCTTTCTACCTTGTTCTTACGATTCTGTACTGAGGTCCTTGTACCTAAGATGGCGCCTTGTGAGGTGACGTTACATACTTTTCACTGTACTCCAATACTTTTGCAATCGAGAACACGTGACAATAAACTTAAATAAAAATCAAATCAATATCAATAACACAACCAATTTATGTGGCCTCTGAAAACTTTCTAATTTTACAATCACAGTCAATTTGTTAATGTACATTACAAACAGCAAGGGTCCCAGCCCCAGTCCCTGTCTTACACCACTGGTCACAGGCTTCCAATCACAAAGACAAACCTCTCCCATCACTCTTTGCCTCATATTTGGATCCAATTTGCCAAAATGCCTTGGATCCCATGGGCTCTTACCATAACTCCAGGAAAGGCAAGAGAGGTAGGCAAGTAGTCCAGGAGTCTTCTGTGGTTATTCCCATTTCAAACAAGTATGCTGTTTTGGAAAATGTAGGGGGTGATGGAAACTCAGGGGTACTTAGCATGAGCAGCCAAGTTTCTGGTATTGACACTGGCTCTAATGTAATGGGAGGTACGTCGGGTTCCAAACAATCGACTGTGTTAGGGGACTCTCTAGCCCGAGGTACAGACAGACATTTCAGTGGCCAGCAGTAAAAAATCAGAATGGTGTGTTGCTTCCCTGGTGCCAGGATCAAAGATGTCTCAGGGAGGGTGCAGAATGTTCTTAAGTGTAGAGAGACCAGCAGGAGGTCATTGTACACTTTGCAACCAATGACATAGTAAGGGAAAAGGTTGAGATTCTGAAGGGAGATTGCAGAGAGCTAGGCAGGAATTTAAAAAGGAGGTCCTCAAGAGTAGTAATATCTGAATTACTCCTGGTGCTATGAGCTAGTGAGGGCAGCAACAGGAGGATACAGCAGATGAATGCATGGCTGAGGAGCTGGTGTATGGGAGAAGGATTCACATTTTTGGATCTTTGGAAGCTGTTTTGAGGTAGAAGTAACCTGTACAAGAAGGACAGATTGCACCTAAATTGGAAGGGAACTAATATACTGGCAGGGAGATTTGCTAGAGCTGCTCAGGAGGATTTAAACTAGTAAGGTGGGCGGGTGGGTCCCAGGGAGATAGTGAGGAAAGATTTCATCCTCAGATTGGTAAAGTTGAGAACAAAGGCAAGTCAAACAGTCAGGGCAGGCGGGGACAAAGCAGAGAACAAGGTAAGACTGACAAATTAAACTGCATTTATTTCACTGCAAGAGGCCTACAGGGAAGGAAGATGAACATGGGGCGTGGTTAGGAACATGGGACTGGGATATCATAGCAATTACAGAAATATGGCTCAGGGATGGACAGGACTGACCGTTTAATGTTCTAGGATACAAATGCTACAGGAAGGACAGAAAGGGAGGCACAAGAGGAGGGAGAGTGGCATTTTTGATAAGGGATAGCATTACAGCTGTACTTAGGGAGGATATTCCCAGAAATACATCCAGGGAAGTTATTCGGATGGAACTGAGAAAAAAGAAGGGGATGATCACCTTGTTGGGATTATAATATAGCTCCCCTCCAGTAGTCAGCGGGAAATTGACAAACAAATTTGTAAGGAGATTTCAGTTATCAGTAAGAATAATGGGGTGGTTATAGGAGGGGATTTTAACTTTCCAAACATAGACTGTGACTGCTATAGTGTGAAGGGTTTAGATGTAGAGGAATTTGTTAAGTGCGTACAATACAATTTTCTGATTCAGAATGTGGATGTACCGACGAGAGAAGGTGCAAAGCTCAACCTTGGAAATAAGGCAGGGCAGGTGACTGAGGTGTCAGTGGAGGAGCACTTTTGGTCAGCGACCATAATTCTATTCATTTTAAAATAGTGAAGGAAAAGGATAGACCAGATCCAGAAGTTGGAGTTCTAAATTGGAGGAAGGCTAATTTTGCCAGTATTAGGCAAGAACTCTGAAAAGCTGATTGGGGGCAGTTGCTCGCAGGTCATGGGACAGCTGGAAAATAGGAAGCCTTCAGAAATGAGATAAATTGAGCCCAGAGATAGTATATTCTAGTTACGGTGAAAGGAAAGGCTGGTAGGTGTAGGGAATATTGGATGATGAGAGAAGTTGAGGGTTTGGTTGAGAAAAAGGATGAAGCATATGTCAGATATAAACAGGATAGATTGAGTGAATCCTTAGATGGATACAAAGGCAGTAGGAGTATACTTAAGATGGAAATCAGGAGGGCAACAACATGAGATAGCTTTGGCAAATAGGGTTAAGGAGAATACAGAGGGGTTTTATGAATACATTAAGGACAAGAGGGTAACTAAGGAGAGAATAGGGCACCTCAAAGATCAGCAACGCGACCTTTGTGTGGAGCCGCAGGAGATGGGGCAGATACCAAATGAGTATTTTGCTTCACTAACTGTGGAGAAGGATATTGAAGATATAGAATGCAGGGAAATAGATGGTGATATCTTGAAAAATGTTCATATTACAGATGAGGAGGTGCCAGATGTCTTTGAAATGCATAAATGTGGATAAATCCCCAAGACCTAATTAGGTATACCCTAGGACTCTGTCGGAAGCTAGGGAAGTGATTGCTGGGCCTCTTACTGTGATATTTGTATCCTCAATAGTCACAAATGATGTGCCAGAAGACTGGAGGTTCACTAATTGGTGCCACTACTTAAGAAAGGTGGTAAGGAAAAGCCAGGGAACTGTAGACCAGTCAGCCAGACGTCAATTGTGAGGAAGTTATTGGAAGGAATCCTGAGGGACAGATTGTCCATAAATTTGGAAAGGCAAAGACTGATTAGGGATAGTCAGCATGGTTCTGTGTATGGGAAATCATGTCTCACAAACTTGATTGAGTTTTTTGAAGAAGTAACAGAAAGAATTGATGAGGGCAGAACGTTACACTGGATCTGTACGGACTTCAGTAAGACATTCAACAAGGTTCCCCATGGAAGATTGGTAAGCAAGGTTAGATCTCATGGAATACAGTTAGAACTAGCCATTTGGATACAGAACTGGCTCAAAGGTAGAAGACAGTGGGTGATGGTGGAGGGTTGTTTTTCAGACGGGACGTCACTGACCAGTGGAGTGTCATAAGGATTGGTGCTGGGCAACTACTTGTTGTCATTTACATAAATGATTTGGATGTGAACATAGGAGGTAGAGTTAGTAAGTTTGCAAATGACACCAAAATTGGAGGTGTAGTGGACAGCGAAGAAAGTTACCTCACATTACACCAGGATCTTGATCCGATGGGCCAATGGGCTGAGGAATGGCAGGTGGAGTTTAATTCAGATAAATGCAAGGTGCTGCAGTTAGGAAAGCAAATCTTAGCAGGACTTATACACTTAATGGTCAGGTTCTCGGGAGTGTTGCTGAACAAAGAGACCTTGGAGTGCAGGTTCATAGCTCTTTGAATGTAGAGTCGTAGGTAGGTAGGATAATGAAGAAGACATTTGGTATGCTTTACTTTATTGATTACAGAATTGAGTATGGGTGTTGGGAGGTCACCTAAACCACTTTTGGAGTATTGTATTCAATTCTGATCTCCTTCCTATCAGAAAGATGTTGTGAAACTAGAAAGGGTTCAGAAAAGATTTACAAGGATGTTACTAGGGTTGGAGGATTTAAGGTATACGGAGAAGTTAAATAGACTAGGGATGTTTTCCCTTGAGTGAGGTGTGACCTTACAGAGGTCCCTGCTGAGGGGTGACCTTACAGAGGTTTACAAAATCATGAGGGACATGGATTGGGCAAAGAGACCAAGTCTTTTCCCTGAGCTGGTGGAGTCCAGTAATAGAGGGCATGGGTTTAGAGTAAGAGGGGAAAGATATAAAAGAGACTTGAGAAGCAACTTTTTCACGCACAGAGTGGTGCAAGTGCAGAATGGGGCTGCCAGAGGAAGTGGTAGAGGCTGGTACAATTACAACATTTAAAAGGCATCTGAATGGGTATATCAATAGGAAGGGTTTGGAGGGATCTGGGCCAGGTGTTGGCAGGTGGGACTAGATTGGGTTGGGATGTCTGGTTGGCATGGACAAGTTGGACCTTAGGGTCTGTTTCCATGCTGTGCATCTCTATGACTCTATGACTCTAGAAGGAGGCTGTTCAGCCCCTTGTGTCAGTACTAGCTGTTTACTAACCTCACTCACAATGAACATCTCCATTGAATTTTGGATGAGTGGTGCTGGAAGAGCACAGCCATTCAGCCAGCATCCGAGGAGCAGCGAAATCGATGTTTCGGGCATAAGCCCTTCATCAGGAATAAAGGCAGTGAGCCTGAAGCGTGGAGAGATAAGCTAGAGGAGGGTGGGGGTGGGGAGAAAGTAGCATAGAGTGCAAGCAAATGTGGCTGTGGGAGCGAGTTTGTTTCTTGAAATGTTTGAAGAGCTTCAGGGCAGAGGAAATGACCTGGGAGTTGCAGTGGGAGAGGGACTCCCTGAGATTCTTGTAGAGAGAAGCTCTTCAACCATGTCATGAAACAAACTCGCTCCCACAGCCACATTTGCTTGTACTCTATGCTACTTTCTCCCCACTCCCACCCTCCTCTAGCTTATCTCTCCACACTTCAGGCTCACTGCCTTTATTCCTGATGAAGGGCTTTAGCCCGAAACGTCGATTTCGCTGCTCCTCGGATGCCGCCTGAACTGCTGTGCTCTTCCAGCATCATTAATCCAGAATCTGGTTTGCTGCATCTGCAGACATTGTTTTTATCTCCGTTGAATGTCTATTGTTGGGAAGTAATTAAATCTGTTTAGAGACAGAATGTCCGACAAATGTGAACAGATCAGAGTAAGTCAGCATGGATTAAAAAGGGTCAGACATCTTTAACTAACCTGGTTACATGTTTTAACGAGGTCACTAATGTGTGAGATAAGGTAATGTGTTTTTTATATGGACGTCCAGATGACATTCAAGGTAGTTCCACACAAGTGTTATAATGTTATAGTTGGAACAAAGAGATGACAGATAAACATATTCTGGATCTTTCTGCACAAATGAATTCTCAAATAAATCTCAGACATGTTGGTGAACTTGGAGTTTTATCAGAGGAAGGAGCTGAAGGAAGTCAGTTGTTGGAGAAAAATGGTTCTGGGAAAATTAGAATGTCTTATATCAGCAGGGCCAAATAATCTATTTTCAGGAGTGCTTCAGGAAGTGGTTGTAAAATATGAGGAACATTGATGGTTATCTGTTTGTCGACTGTGGAATAGGTCCTACAAAATGGAGGGAGTTAATTTAACACGCCTATTGAAAGAGAGAGAGAGAGAGGGAAAATAAGAAATTTTAGACCAATTAGCCAGAAGTCAGCAGTGGCAAAAATGCTTAAGTTCATTATAAAATATTTTATAGCTTAGCACTTTGAAAACAGTGGCAGAACTGGACAGAGTCGGCATGAATTGTCGAAAGGGAAATCATGCTTAAAAAATCGACTGGAATTGTTTGAGGATGTAGTGAGTGGATTTGATAAGGGGGGGCCCATGGATATGGTTTGTTTGGACTTTGTAAGGGGAATAGATCGGCGGTTCTGTGGTCAAAAACAAGACTCACGAATAGCATGTTGCCTCCCAGTTGTACAGCTCAGGGATGTCTCAGATCGGCTGCAGGACATTCTGAAGGGGTGGGTGAACAGCTAGCTGTGATGGTGCATGAAGGGACTGATGATATCGGTAATAAATGGGATGGGGTCCTACAAGCAGAATTTATGGAGTGAGGAACCATATTAAAATGTAGGATCTCAGAGGTAGTAATCTCAGGATTGCTCCCAGTGCCATGTGCTAGTCAGAGTCGAAATGAAAATATAGGCAGGATGAATGTGTGGCTTGAGAGATGGTGCAGGAGGGAGGGGTTCAGATTTTTGGGACATTGGGACTGGTTCCTGGGGAGGTAGGACAATTACAAATCGAGTGGTCTACACCTGGGCAGGACTGGAACCAGTGTCCTGAGGGATGTGTTTGATCACGCTCTTGGGGAGGGTTCAAAATAGTGTAGCAGAGGGATGGGAACCAAATGAGGAGGTTAGTGGGCAATAAGGAGGGAGTAACTAAAGCCTGTCAGGAACTAGATATTGAAGTCAGCGTGACTAAGGTTAAGAATAGGTAGGGAGCAGATGATGAACGCAAAGGGACAGATGGTCTGAGATGCATTTGTTTTAATGTGAGAAGTGTAGTAGGTAAGGCAGATGAATTTAGGGCTTGGACTAGTATCTGGGAGTATGATGTTATTGCTATTACTGAGACGTGGTTGAGGGAATGGCAAGATTGTTAACTAAATATCTCAGGATACAGATGTATCAGATGGGTTCGAGAGGGAGGTAAAAGGGATGGAGGAGTTGCATTACTGGTCAGAGTGGATATCACAGGTGTGGTGAAGGAGGGTACTATGGAGGACTCGAGCAGTGGGGCAATATGGGCAGAGCTCAGAAACAGGAAGGGTGCAGTAACAATGTTGGTGCTATCCTACAAGCCTCCTAACAGTGAACGTGAGGTAGAGGTACAAATATGTAAACAGATTATGGAAAGATGTAGGAGTAACAAGGTGGTGGTGATGGAAGATTTTAATTTTCCCAACATTGACTGGGATTCACTTCATGTTAGAAGTTAAAATGGAGCAGAATTTGTAAGGAGCATCCAGGAGGATTTCACAGAGTAATGTGGAAATAGTCTAACTTAGGAAGGGGCCAGACTGGGCTGGTGTTGGGGAATGAGCCCGGCCAGGTGGTTGAAATTTCAGTCGGGGATTACTTTGGAAGAGTGATCACAATTCCATACGTTTTAGAATGCTCATGGACAAAGATGAGAGTGGTCCTAAAGGAAGAGGGCTAAAGTGGAGGAAGGCCAACTATCCCAAAATTTGGTAGGAGCTGGGGAATGTGGATTGGGAGCAGCTGTTTAAAGGGAAATCCACATTTGATATGTGGGAGGCTTTTAAAGAGAGGTTGACTAGAGTCAGGACAGACATGTCCCTGTGAAAATAAGGGATTGAAATGGCATGATTAGGGAACGCTGGATGTCAGATGAAATTGTGAGACTAGCTAAGAGGAAAAAGGATGCATACATAAGGTCTAGGTGGCTGAAAACAGACAAAGCTTTGGAAGAATATCGTGAAAGTAGGACCAATCTGAAGTGAGGAATTAAAAGGGCTAAAGGGGTCACAAAATATCATTAAGGAAAATCCCAAATCCTTTTATTCATACATAAGGAGCAAGAGGATGACTCGAGAAAGGGTTGGCCCACTCAAGGACAAAGGAGGAAAGATATGTGTGGAGTCAGAAAATGGATGAGATTCTTAATGAGTGCTTTACGTCGGTATTCACCAAGGAGAGGGAAATGACAGATGTTGAAGTTGGGGATGGGTGTTTGATTACTCGAGGTCAAGTCGATTTAAGGAGGGAGGAAGTGTTGGGTATTTTAAAAGGCATCAAGGTGCACAAGTCCCCAGGTCGGGATGGGATCGATCCCAGCTTACTGAGGGAAGCAAGAGAGGAAATAGTTGGGGCCTTAATCGATATCTTTGTAGCAACCCTGAACATGGATGAGGGTCCCAGAGGACTGGAGAATTGTTAATGTTTAAGAAGGGTAGCCAGGATAATCCAGGTAACTATCAACCAGTGAGCCTGATGTAGTGGTAGGGAAGCTGCTGGAGAACATACTGTGAGATAAGATCTATTTACTTTTGGAAGAAAATTGACTTATCAGTAATAGGCAGTATGAAGTTGTGCAGGGAATGTCATGTCTTACCAACTTTATAGATTTTATTGAAGAACTGATGAAGTTGATTGAGGAGGGATGGGCTGTGGATGTCATACACATGGACTTCAGTAAGGTGTTTGATAAAGTTCCCCATGGTAGCCTGATAAAGAAATTTAATTCGCATGGGGTCCAGAGTGTACTCACTAGATGGGTAGAGAACAGGTTGGGCAACAGAAGACAGACAGTAGTGGTGGGAGTACTTTCTCAAAATGGAGAACAGCAATCCGTGCTGGTACCGCTCTTGTTTTGGAAAGACATAAATGATCTGGAGGAAGCTATAGGTGATCTGATTAGCAAGTTTGCATATGACACTAATATTGGTGGAGTAGCAGATAGTGAAGGGGACTGTCAGAGAATGTAGACAGATTGGAGAGTTGGGCAGAGAAATGGATGGATGGAGTTCAAGCCAGGCAAATGCAGTCTGATGAATTTTGGAAGATCCAAATCTGGAGTAAACTGTACAGTGAATGGAACACCCTGGGAAAATTGATGCCCAGAGCGACCTGGGTGTTCAGGTCCATTGTACCCTGGAGGTGACAACACAGGTCGACAGAGTGGTCAAGAAGGCATATGGCACATCTTCCTTCACCAGACGTGGTATTCAGTACAAGAGTTGGAAGGTCATATTAGAATTATATCAGCCTTTGGCTTGGCCACATTTGGAATACTGTGTACAGTTCTGGTTGCCCCATTACCAGAAAGATGTGGATGCTTTGGAGAGGGTGTAGAGGAGGTTCACCAGGATTGCCTGGTATGGAGGGCACTAGCTATGGAGAGAGGCTTAGTAGATTAGGATTATTCTCATTAGAAAATCAAATGTTGAGGGGGGACCAGATTGGGGTCTACAAAATCATGAGAGGTGTAGAAAGGGTGGATAGCAAGAAGCTTTTTCCCAGAATGAGGGACTCAATTACTCGGGGGTCATGAGTTCAAGGTGAGAGTGGAAACATTTAAGGGAGATATGTATGGAAAGTTCTTCACACAGAGAGTGATTGGTCCTGGAACACGTTGCCAGTGGAGGTGGTAGAGGCAGGCACAATAGCATCATTTAAGATATATCTAGATAGATACATGGATGGGCAGGGAGCAAAGGGAGACAGAACCTTGGAAAATTGATGACAGGTTTAGATGGAGGATATGGACCAGTGCAGGCTAGGAGGGCCGAAGGGCCAGTTCTTGTGCTGTAATTTTCGTTGCTCTTTGTTCTTTGAACTGAGGAAGCTCAAAGGAACAGAGTGATCTTGGGGTGCTTCTCCACTGATCCCTGAATATGGCAAGACAGGTTAACGGAACAGTTATGAAGGCATAAGGGACACTTGCCTTTGTCATGTCAGGTGTTGGTTATAAAAGCAGGAGGAGATGGTGCAGTTAAGCAGAACATTGGTTAGGCCACAGCTGGAGTACTGTGTGCAGTTCAGGTCACCACACTGTAGGAAGGAGGTGATTGCACTGGATGGGGTGCAGAGGGGAATCATCAGGATGTTGTGTGGGATGGAACCTCTCAGTGATGAAGAGAAATTGGATCAGCTCGGGTTGTTTTCTATAGAGCAGAGAAGGTGGAGGGGGGACCTGATCGAGGTGTATAAGGTTATGAGGGGAATTGGCAGGGAGGAGAGAAAGCAGCTGTTCTCCTTTTTGGGAGGGTCAATAACAAGTTGACTCACATTCAATGTGAAAGCTAGGAGGCTTCAAGATGTTTTAAGGAAAATGTTTTTCATCCAGAGGTTGGTGTGCATCTGGAATGCACAGCCTGAGAGGGGAGTTGAGGTGGGAAACCTCACAAAGTTTAAAATGTACTTGGGTGAGCAGTTGAAATGTCATAACATTCAAGCTGTGGGCCTCATGTTGGAAAGTGGGACTGGTGTAGGTTTAGTGTAGTTTGGCTGGTACACAGTTAATGGGCTGAAGGGCCTCCTCTGTACTGTGTGATTTCATGATTCTGTCGTGGGTAGTTTCAGGCTCCTTAATTGAGGAAGGATGTTTTGGCTGTGGAGGGAGAGCAGTGAAGGTTTACCAGACTGGTTCCTGGGAGGACAGCACTTAGATCTGATGAGAAACTGGATCAGTTAGGATTATATTCATTGGCACTTAGAAGATTGAAAGGAATCATATTGTAACCTTGAAAATCCGAACAGGACAAGACTAGAACAACACAGGGAGGATGTTCCTGATGATTGGGGAATCCAGAACTACGAATTATGGTTTAAAGAAAAGGGAAAGGTTATTTCAGACTGAGCTGAGGAGACATTTCTTTTGCCAGAGACTGGGAAGCTAGTGGGATAGTCTGTCACAGAAAGCAGTTGAGCCCAAAACATTCAATATTTTCAAGAGAGGATAAGTGTATTCTTAGGACTAAAGGGGTTAAATTTTATGGAGAAAAAATGGGAGCAGGGGACTAAGTTGGATGATTAGCCATGGTCATATTGAATGGCAGAGCCAACTTGAAGGGCTGAATGGCCTCCTCTTGCTCCTAGTTCCTTTGTTTCTATGTTTGAGAGACTGTTCATAAACATGGAAACATATGGAATTATAGAGTCTTAGAGCCATCGAGTCCTACAGCACAGAGACAGGCCCTTTGGCCCAAACTGGACCGTGCTGACCAAAATGTCCATCCACACTAACCCCATTTCCCTGCACTTGGCCCATATCCTTCAAATGTTTTCCTATCTATGTATTTGTCCAAATGTCTTTTAAATATTGTTAATGTATCCACCTCAATCACTTCAGCTGGCATCTCATTCCACATGCGTGCCACCCTCTGTGTAAAAATGTTGCCCCTCAGGTTCCCTTTTATTCATTCCTCTCTAACACTAAACTGATGCCCTCTCATCCTCGTTTCCCCAACCCTCTCCATGTCTCTCATGATCTTATACACTTCTAAATGTTCCCCCACCAGTCTCCTACGCTCTCAGAAAAAAGTCCTAACTTGGCTAACTTCCCCCTATAACTCAGATTGTTGAGTCCAGGCAACATCCTTGCCAATTTCTTCTGTGCTCTTTCTGGTTTAGTAATATCCTTCCTATAACAAGGTGACCAAACTGAATACAATATTCCAAGTGCGACCTCACTGACATCCTGTACAGGATTAGAGATTAGATTCCCTCCAGTGTGGAAACAGGTCTTCGGCCCAACCAATCCACACTGACCCTCTGAAGAGTAACCCATTTAGAGACATTTCCCTCTGACTAATGTACCTAAGACTATGGCCAATTTAACATGTCCAATTCACCTGACCTGCACATCAAACTTACTAATCATGCCTTACAGGTTCTCATCCAAACCATTAATATTGATAACAAACAGTAATGGGGCCAGCACTGAGCCCTGAGGCACTCCACTCAACACAGGCCTCCAGTCTGACAAGCATCCTTCCAATATTACCTCTGCTTCCTATCATCAAGACAGTGACAGAAAAGTATTTGTCTTTGGTGAGGAATTAGTTTGGAGGTAGGAGACAGAGAAGAGGGATAATGTGCGTGCTCTCTAATGAACAAGATGTGAATAGTGGTGTCCCCAGGGATTTGTGCAGGGGCCTCAGTATTTCACAATATTTCTCAATGACTTGGATGAAGGAATAGAGAGCCAATTATCCAAGATTGCTGACTACACGGAGTGAGGCAGCTTGGAGGAAGTTACAGAGATAGGGAGAGTGGAGGGCAGAGAGGGATTTGAGAACAAGGATGAGAATTTGAAAATCGAGGTGTTGCTTGACCAGGAGCCAATATAGGCACGGGGTGCAGGGGGTTGTGGGAACGGGACTTGGTGCAAGTTTGGATACGGGCTGCAGAATTTTGGATGAGCTGAAGGATACGGAGGGCAGTGGCTGTGATGTGCATCAGCCATTGGAATGGTCATGTTTGGAGCCCCATAAACATGGCTGAGATTTTCAGTGGCTGATCTTTGTGATATGAAAGATATGGGGCTTAGATGATTCTCAAACATGAGACCCAGTTTGTAAAGAGTCTGGTTGAGCAGCAGATAGTGCTCAGGGAGAGGGATGGAGTTTATACCAGGATCTGAAGAGGATGGCTTTGATCTTCCCAATATGTTTCACAATGAGCTTGGCTCCTCAGTCCTGACTGCTCTTAGCTGCTGTGATTGTCACTGATCTGACACTTATTATTAGAGATTCTGACCACAGCAGAAAGCCCCAGTGTAAAAAATAACTGCAAAGACTGTCAGATCGCAAGGTTGAAACTTCACAAAAAAGAGGAAGTGAAAGAAGGAGCTCGGAGCAGCTGGGTGTTTGTTACTGAGACGGGAGAAAACTGTGAACCATCTTCACTCCCTGGAATCTGACAGCACAGGAGGCTGGTTCTAGGATTTATTTTTGCAGAAACAGCACAGTTTTGGAAAAGGTGTCAGTCACTCTCTCACAAACACACACGCCTGCACTCGGAGATCAGAAACAGAATCCAGCAGCTGCTCTGTCTCCAAGCTGTGAAACCTGCACAGAATTGTTCCCTCATTGAGTTTATAACTGGCAGGATAGACCAAGCAGGGGAGGCAACACAGTGGTGTGTACAGTCAGAAGGGAGTTGCCCTGGGAGTCCTCACCATTAACTATGGAACCCATGAAGCCTCATGACAGCAGGTCAAACATGGGGAAGGAAACCTCCTGCTGATTACCACATAGCACCGCCCTCCGCTCCAACCTCAACTGAGCAGTCAGTCCTCCTCCATGTTGAACAACACTTGGTGGGAGCACTGAGGGAGGGAATGATGCAGGATATACCCTGAGTAAGGGACTTCAAAGCCCACCATCAAGAGCTGCTCAGAAGCATCACTACTGAGCAAGCTGGTCAAGTTCCACCTGATTCAGATGCTAGACTGGACCTGGGGCAGGTGGTGAGGGAATCAACAAGAGGGAAAAACATACTCACTATCACCCTCACCAACCTGCCTGCTGTTGGTGTATCTGTCCATGACAGTATCAGTAAGAGTGACCGCCGCACAGTCCGTGTGGAGACAAAATCCTGTCTTCCCTTTGAGATTATCTTACATTCTGTTGGGCAAGAGATATGGAATGTCAGAAAGAACTTTGATTTTAGCAGAAATTGGCAAAGTCTTGGAAATTAGTGCCCATTCAGGTGAGACAGGTGAAGACACTCAGTGATTGCAATGGCAGATTGGATGGGCTCTTGATGGAAATAAACCTGCAAGGCTCTGGGGGTCGAGTAGGGGAGGGGGTGGGGCTGACTGGATTGCTCCATGAAATGACAGCATTTCCCTGTCAGGCTGAATGTTCTCCCCCTGTGCTGGAAATAGGTCTCACTCAATGAGGGATTCACAATTAGAGACTTTGGATGCAGTAAATACAGGACAAATTGTTTCTCCAGGCAGGAGGGTCAGTAACCAGAGGGCACACATTTCAGAAAGATTCGAAAGCACAAGAGAGAAGATAGGAACATTTTTTATCCAGCGAGTTCATAATGACTGTCTGCAAGGTGAGTGGAAGTGGATTCAACAGCAACTTTCAAAAGGGCATTTGGAGAAATAGCTGAAAAGGAAATAATTGCAGGGTTATCCAGGAAGGGCTGGGGAAATGGGACTCATTGGACTCATTTGACTAACAGTCACAATCAGCCCAGTGACCTCTGTCTGTGCTGTTTTAAAGCTTACACACACTTAGACTCACCTTTACACAAAGACTGGGAGAAACAGACAACCCAGTTTACAGAAGAGTGTTTTCTCAAGGAAAACTCTCTTGAACCAACTCAAGGAACAGACCAGACTAGATTTACTGATGAGGAAGAATTCAGCAAATCAATGGCAAGGGAACAGTGAACCAAAGTGATGGGATTGAACAGTATACTCAATAGCACAACCATTGAGAGGGGGAGGGATCAAGGGCAGGAGGTCAGAGAGCATGCTGTAGGGGTCTGAATGCTCTGCTGTCAATGGTGGGTTGGAGCAAGTAGCAATGGGCAGGAGACCAGAGACAGAAGTTGAAAGGGGGAGGGAGGGAATGTGAGTCTGCAGCAGGACACAGATGGAGGGACGGGGGAGGCCATGGAGGCAATTGGCTAGCAGTGAGGTCAGGGGTCATTCTGGAATGACAGATGGATAAGACAGGGAAGGGCCCACTCCATATCAGACAAGTTGGAGTTTATGGAATATGGCTTTAGGAAGCTGGGACAGGACATTGGAATCATAGATTTAGGGGGCAGGACGAGCAGGAATTAGGGTTTCTGTGGTCAAGGGGCCGAGGTAACGCAGAGACAATGTTGTTGAGATTGAAATAAGAGACCTGCATGATGGAGAGGATGTCGGAGTTGTAGCTCAGGTGCTGGCCAGTCCTGAGGGAAGGAGGACCATGTTTACTAGTCTCTTCTGGAGCATCCAATGGGAAGGAGGTCCCTGTTTATTGGTGTCTATTGGAGGTTCCAGTGGAAAGAGGTCCATGTTTACTGGTTCTATGGGAAAGTGTCCCATGTATATATCACCAAAGAGTCATAGAGGTTTACAGCATGGGATCAGGCCGTTCAGCTCAACTCATCCATGCCGACCAAGTATCCAAAACTGAACTAGTCCCATTTGCATGTGTTTGGCCCAATTCTCTCTAATCTTTCCTATCCATGTTCCTGTAAAAATGTCCTTGAAATGTAGTAATTATACTCACCTCTACGAATGCTTCTGTCAGCTCATTACACATACACACTAACCTCTGTGTGAAAATGTTGCCCCTCAGTTTCCTACTAATTCTTTCCCCTCTCAACTTAAACCTACTCCTTCTAGTACTGGACTCTCCTACCCTGGGGAAAAGACTTTGACTATTCACCTTATCTATGACCCTCCTAATTCCACAACCTCTATAAGGTCACCCCTCAATCTCCTGCATTCCCTGGAAAAACATCTTGGCCTATTCATCCTCATCTTGTAATTCAAATCCTCCAATCTTGATAACATCCCTGTTAATCTTTCTTTTATTCAAACCACTGTCATAACTTCCTTCCTATAGCAGGGTAAGCAGAAATGTACTGTGTCCAAATGTGGCCTTCCCAATGCCTTGTACAGCTGTAACATGATGTCCCAGCTCCTGTACTCCCTGCTTTGACCAGTGAAGATGGCGTGCCAAGTACCTTCTTCACCATCCTGTCTACCTGTGACACCACTTCCAAGGAACTATGTACCTGTACCCCTCAGACTCTCTGTTCAACAACACTCCCCATGGCTCTACCATTAATTGTGTAATTTCTGCCCTGATTTGTCTTCCCAAAATGCAACTCCTTCCATTTATCAAAATTTCCATCTGGATTTGTTGACCCACTGGCCCAGTTGATGAAGATGACATTGCACTCTTGGATAACCTTCTTCCCTGTCCACTATGCCAACAATTTTAACATCAGCCACAAACTTACTGACCATTCCTGCTATTTTCTCATCCAAATTGTTCACATAAATGATGAACAACATTGGATCCATGATCGATTCTTGCGACAGACAGTTGGTCACTGGCCTCCAGTCTGAAGAACAACCCTCTCTCACCAGCCTCAGCCTCCTATCATCAGGCCAATTTCATATCCAATTGGTGAGCTGTCCCTGGATCCTATGTGATATAATCTTACTGAGCAGTCTACCATAGGGAACCTTGTATTAACTCCATGTAGACAGAGTGTACTACTCTATCTTTACCTATCTTCTTGCTTCCTTCTTCAAAAACTCAACCATCTACTCATCTCCATTGGAAGTTCCAGTGATTAGGAGGCCCATATTTACTGGTCTGTCTTGGAGGTTCCAGCAGGAAGGAGGTCCATGTTTACTGGTCTTTACTAGACGATCCAGTCCGAAAGAGGTACATGTTTACTGGTCTCCTTTGGAGAGTCCAGTCAGAAGGAGACCAATGTTTACTGGTCTCTAGTGGAGGCTCCTGCAGGAAGGAGGTCATGTTTACTGGACTCTGTAGGAGAGTCCAGTGCATCATGGACACCAAGGTGAGTGTGGGGTTCAGTTCCTTTCTGTTGTAACTGTATAATGGTTCAACCCGTATCCCAGTAAAACACCCTGACTCAGAGACTGATCATGGAAAGGGAAGGAGAGGGGTAGGAGAGGGGAAGGGATTGGAAAATGTTGTGAATGGACATGCTGGATCAGGGGGTCAGATCTTGTGCTGTCCCTCCAGCTCACACTGATGGCCTGAGGATCTCCTCTCTCTGCTGGGCCTTCATGGAATGAGCTTTGTGTCCAAACCAGTCCCCAGTGAGAACAGGCCAACAGCACAGAACTGCCCTTCATTTGACAAGAATCTAGCCATCTTTCTGAGAGAGGCCAAATCCAGGTCAATGCGGAAAATGGGGCCTTACTCCAGGAGAAAACATGCTTCTGGGGTCAAGGGCTACCATCCATGAGTGGGGCAGAGAGAGGGAGATTCATCCTGAATTCAACTGCCACAACCTGGGACACTGTGAGAAAGAGAGAGAAGTGAGTCAGAGACAACGGGTGAGTGTGTGTGTGTGTGTGCCAGAGAGAGAGAGAAAGTGAGAGACATGAGTATGATTAAAAACAGAATGACAGAGAGGGAGGGAGTGGGGCTGTAGATTTGGGAATACAGAGAGAGAGGGAGAGAGACAGAGGGAGGTATGGAGAGGAGAGATAACAGAGGATCTAAATTGAACCGAGAGAGGGAAGGAGTTATGGAGACAGTGAGAGATGGAAAAATAAAGATTATGAGATGGAGTGAGAAAGCATAAGTGAATTGGGGAGAGTGGCTATGAGACAGAGTGAGAGACAGCGAGAACATGAAAGAGATTAATAGTAGGAGAGAGAGGGATAGAGAGAAAGAAGTGGCAGATGTGAGACAGAGAGGGAGAGAGGTGGATAGGTTCTGGTCACCACATTCTGAGAAGGATGTGATTGTACTTGAGAGGGTGCAGAGATTTACCAAGATGCTGCCTGGGATGGAGGGTCAGCTGTGGGGAAATCTTGGAAAGGTTGGGATTGTTTCCTTGGAGCAGTGAAGGCTGAGAGGGGACATGATAGAGGGGGATAAGATTATTTGGGGCAGTGATACCGTGGGTAAGAAGGCACTTTATATATCAGTAAAGGACTCAATAACCTGTGTCCCAGGTAACACAGACATGGACACATAGAAGCTCGGAACTGGAGTAGGCCTTTTGGCCCTTTGAGTCTGCTTTGTCATTCATTATGATCATGGCTGATCCTCTCTCTCAAAACCATATTCCTGCTTTCTCCCCATTCCCTTCATGCTGTTAAAATGCAAAACAATTATCTCTCTCTTTTTCTTGAATTTATTCAGTTCCTTGGGTTCCACAGTTGTCCTACCCTTTGAGTGAAGAAATGTTTCCTCATCTCAGTCCAAAATGGTCTACCCTGTATCCCCCTGAGACTGGGTCCCCTGATTCCAGACTTCCCAGCCAGGGGAAACCTCCTCCTGTCCAGCCCTGTTAGAATTTTATACATCTCAATCAGATTCTCTCTCATCCTTCTAAACTTGAGTGAGTCCAGGCCCAGTCAAATTGGAGTGAGAGGAGAATTGAGGAGAAATGTTTTCACCCAGAGGGTGGTGGGAGTCTGGAACTCACTGCCTGAAAGGCTGGTTGAGTCACAAACTCTCGTGACATTGGAGCAGTGTTTAGATATTCCCTTGTGTTGCTGTAGCCTCCAGGGTGATGGGCCAAGAGCTGGAGAATGGGATTAGTGTCATTAGATCTTTGTTTACTCACACGGACACAATGGGCCAAATGGCCTCATTCAATGTTGTTCACATCAATGATTCTCAGAGAGAGAGAGAGAGAGCGAGAGAGGGAGAGAGAGAAGAGGAAGTGTGAGGGGCTGACGTGGCTCTCTCTGCCTGATGCCATTTACATACTGAGGAACACCCAGTCAGACTCTCACAGGCTGCAGCTTTATAAAGCAGAGCCCAGTGAAGGGAGAGTTTATCAGGAAACAGGCACAGGGACAGGAGCAAACATCATGATTTCACACATCCAGTTAATTTGGCCCCTGGCATTCTGTGTCGCAGGTACAAATCTCTCTCCTTCCACCTTGAATCTTTAGCTGCTCTCCATTTCACTCCAATTCCACTGACTTGTGATTGAAGGGAAAATGCTGAAACCAGAGGAATGCTCAGAGTCTCCAACAATCTCTCATTTGACAGGCTCTTTCTGTGACAGTTCTGACTTCACTGTGTTTCTCTCTGACCCCTCAGTTATCAGTGGGGACATCATCATGACCGAGTCTCCCCGGGTGCTGTTAATGGGACTGGGCCAGACTGCAACCACCACCTGGATGACCAGTCAAAGCATTAGCAGCTACCTTGCTTGGTACCAGCAGTGAGAAGGTCAGAAACCCTCTCTCCTTATCTATGATGCAAAAAATCGATTCACAGGAGTCTCCAATCGATTCACCGGCAGTGGATCAGGGACCAGTTTCACCCTGACAATCAGCAACGTTCAGAATGAAGATGTCGCTGAATATTACTGTCAGCAGTATAGCAGCAGCCTTTACAGTGATACAGTGCCATACAAAAACCTCAACACGCACAACACCACCTTCTGTACTGACACATCCAACAGTTATATGAAATGTATAATAATGGACAAACAGTCCCATCTCCTGCACTGACACATCCACAGTTATATATAAAGTAAATTGAACAAATTACCCCATGCTGGGTTTGTCACTGTCCACTACACACTCCAGTCCCTGTGGTGTCCACCGCTCACTGAAGGCCTCAAGTTTCCCTCTTACACTCCATGGCCACATGTGAAGAACAGCTGCAAGATTTAACAATGAAAACTAAATTTCACAAACCCCCGAGAGTAGCTGGACACAACCCCGGAAGACAGAGAGAGAAAGACACACGAATGAGGGAGAGACAGAGAGGGGTAGGGAGTGAATGAGATTGACCAAGAATAGACAGAGACAGACAGAGACAGGGAGAGGTTGAGAGTGACAGGGGGAAGCAGAGAGCAGAGGTTTTTATACAGCCTCTGCACTGGGAGCTCTCACTGTGTTACACGTTTGGTAAAGGAACCAAACTCAGACTGAGCAAGTAAACCTCAATTGTCTATTATTAAACCTGTCAATACTGAAACACACTTTCTAAAACACAAATGCTGAATTGTTGAAGGTGTTAGTGGGGAGCTGCAGTGAATGAAATGGTTGATTGAGGAGCACTGTGTCGAACAGGGTGTCCAGCTGTATTTCTTTCGTTCCATTGCCCCGCTTAAGCAGCAAGACAGAAGTCAGTAAGTTTTACTCACTGTGTGGAGGAGCTCTGTCCATTTTCAGCCTGTGGTCCCATTCCTGCAGCATGGAGTGAAATCAGTGAGCAGCCTCCTGCCAGTCTCAGTGTGACAGACACGGGCAGATTTTGATGTGAGCTCTGGCTCCCTGTCCCAGTCTCTGATCTCATTCTCCTCAGCAGCAGCAGCAGCAGCACAGTGAGACACCGAGCTCCCACCTCCCCCAGCTTTAACTCTGCTCAATCACACAATCACAGAATTGTTACAGTGCACAAGGTGGCCATTCCACCCATCCTGTCTGGACCGGCTCTCTGAATGAGCAATTCACTGAGTGTCATTCTCCTGCTTTCTCCCTGTCACCCTGCACATTGTTCCTTTTCAAATAACAGCCTCATCCCTTCGGAATGTTTTAATTGAAGCTGCCTCCACCACACTCTCAGGCAGTGCATTCCACACCTTAACCACTCACTGGCTGAAAATGTTGCTCCCCATCTCAATTTTGTTCCTTTTCCCAATTACTTTCAATCTGTGGTCTCTTGGTCTGAATCCTTTCTTAATTGGGAACATTTTCTCCCTATTTACTCTGTCCAGGCCCTTCCTGATTTTGAATTCCTTGAACAAATCTCCTCTAAGCCTTCTCCAAAGAAGACAGTCCCAAATTCTCCAATCAAACTTCATAACTGATGTTCCTCATCCCTGGAATGATCTTTGGGAACAATTTTTGTCATTGCTACAAAACATTCGCCTCCTTCCAGAATTCTTCACATTATCTATATCCCTCATGATTTTCCAAACCTCTACAAGGTCACTCCTCAGAACCTTCCGCTTCAGGGGAAGAAGTCTCAGCTTTTCCAGCCGCTCATAGCCATGGAGTCATACAGCGTGGAAACAGACCTTTCAGTCCAACTTGTCCATGCTAACCAAATATCCTAAACTGACCTCAGCCCATTTGCCAGCATTTGGCTTACATCTCTCAAAACCCAACCTATTCATGTACCCATACCAATGTGTTTTAAATGCTGTAACTGTATCTGCCTCCAACACTTTCTCTGGCAGCTCAATCCAGACACGCACCACCCTCTGTGTGACAAGTTACCCCTCAGGTCCCTTTTGAATCTTTTGCGTCTCACCTTAAACTTATGTCCTCTTGTTTTGGAATCCCTTTCCCACGGAAAAGACCTTGGATATACACCCTGTCCATGCCCCTCATAGTTTTATAAACATCTATAAGGTCACCCCTTGGCCTTAGATGCTGCAGGGAATATAGCCCTAGTTTCTTCAGCCTTTCCCGATAGCTCAAACCCTCCAAATCCTGGCCACATCCTTGTAAATCGTTTCTGCCACTTTTTAAGTTTAACAACATCCTTCCTATCTCAGGATGATAGGATTGTTCACATCATTCCCAAAGTGGCCTCACCAATCTCCTGCTGCAACATGATGTTCTAACTCCTGTACTCAATGCAGTGATGAACAAAAGCAAGCAAACCAAACACCTTCTTCATCACCCTGTCTACCTGTGACCCCACTTTCAAGGAATAATGTACCTGCATCTTCACCCCTAGGTCTGTTATTCAGCAACACTCCACAGGGCCCTCCCATTAACTGTATAACTCCTGCCCTGGTTTGCCTTTCCAAAATGCAACATCTCACATTTATCTAAACTGAACTCCATTTGCCAACCTTCTGCCCATTGTCCCATCTGATCAAGGTCCCGCTGTACCCTGAGATAATCTTCTTCACAATCTACTGTCCCACCAATTTTGGTGTCATTTACAAACTTACCATAACTCCTATATTCACATCCAAATCATTTCTTTAAATCATGAAAAGCATTTGTGGACTCAGCACCAATCCTTGCGGGCACACAGCTATTCACAGATCTCCAGTCTGAAAAGCAACCTTTTTCCACCACTCTCTGTCTCCTATCTGCAAGCCAATTTTTTTGACTTCAATGGCTTGCTCCCCCTGGATCCCATGTGGTCTAACCTCACAACCAGTCTATGGTGTGGAACCTTGTCAAACACTTTACTCTGAAGTCCATACTGACAAGGTCTAGTGTTCTGTCTTCATCAATCCTTTTTGTCACCTCCTGAATCAAATTCATGAGACGTGATTTCCTATGCACAATGCCACACTGATTATCCAAACGATGTAAATCCTGTCCCACAGAATCTACTCCAACATCTTACCCAGCACTGACATCAGGCTCACTGGTCTATAGTTCCCTCGCTTTTACTGACAGCCTTTCTGAAATAATGGCATAATCTTAGCCAACCTCTCTGTTTCTCCAGGACCTTATCCATGGTTGCCGATGATACATATATCTCAGCAAGGATCCCAAAAATCTCTTCCCCAGTTTGCCACAATGTTCTGGGGTACACCTGATCAGGTCCTAGGGTTTATCTACCTTTATGTGATTTAAGATTGTTTGCGTCTCCTCATTTATATGTGGTCTCTTTTCAAGACATCACTATTTTTCCGAATTCCTTAGCTTTCCCCACAATATATACTGACCTAAAATATTTGTTCAGGATCTCACCCATCTCTTGAGTCTTACCAAAATACAGCACTCACATTTATCTGAATTAAACTCCATCTGCCATTCCTCAGCCCACTGGCCCCGTTGGTCAAGATTCCATTGTATTCTTAGACAACCTTCTTCACTGCCACTGATTAGATTAGATTCTCCAAAGCGTGGAAACAGGCCCTTTGGCCCAACAAGTCCATAATGATCCTCCGAAGAGTAACCCACCCAGACCGACTTCCCTCTCAGTAATGCATCCAACACTATGAACAATTTAGCATGGCAAATTCACCTGACCTGCACATCTTTGGACTGTGGAAGGAAACCAGAGCACCCAGAGGAAAAACACGCAGACGCAGGGAGAATGTGCAAACTCCACACAGACAGTCACCCAAGGCTGGAATCGAACCTGGGACCCTGGTACTATGAGGCTGCAGTGCAAATCTGTGAGCCACCATGCTGACGCCCCCGAGCCACCACTAAGCCACCAATGCCACCTGAAAATTCACCTAAACACACGCTTGCCACTCTGGTCCCTCTCTGCCCATTACACTGCTGCTACCCTAAACTATATTCAGAAATTAAAGACACCCCCCCCCCTCCATTTATAATAGCTCTATCATATTTGCAGGTCTCTGTAAATTCCTTGCATTTGTATTCCTCCACATCCTTCCCACTGGGTGGTGACTTATTGACTGCTCTGAGGATTCTGTGGTCCTTGGTGGTCCTCTCTGATATTTGCCCCTGGCTCCCACAGCCCTGCCAAGTTAGTTTAAACCCTCTCTAACAGTAGTAAACAACCTCACAAAAATCTAAAGCCCTCCCTCATGGATCCTCTTTCCAGCCCAGCAGTCACCTGTGTTCACCTCCTGATTCTATTCTCACTTGTGTGGGGTGCTGAAAATGTGTTGCTTGAAAAGCGCAGCAGGTCAGGCAGCATCCAAGGAGCAGGAGAGTCGACGTTTCGGGCCTGAGCCCTTCTTCACTTGCGTGGGGCACTGGGAGTAATCTGGAGATTCCTACTTTTGAGTTCCTGCTACTAATTAGCAGCAGGAACTCAAAAGTAGGTAGCTCCACATTACTTAAAAGTAGGAAGCTCCAAAACTTCTGACTGCAGGACCACATCCCTTTCCTCCCTCTGTCACTGGGACTGATGTGGACCACGACTGCTGTCTGTTCCCCCTCTCCCCTGAGGGTGTTCTGCAGCCGCTCAGTGATATCCTGGCACCAGGGAGACAACACACCATCCTGGATTCCCATCTGCAGCTGCAGAAACACCTATCGATGCCTCAGTCTCCAATCTCCTCTCACTAAAACTTTTCCAGTCTTCCTTGTGCCCCCTGTACAGCTGAGCCCCCCATGGTGCCATGGACTTGGCTCTGGATGCACCCCCCAGATGAACCATCATTCTCATCAGGATTCTGAACTGAATCCTGGTTGGAGAGTAGGATGTCTGGGGATTCCTGTACTAGCTGCCTGGTCCTTTTGGACTGTCTGCTGCTCCCCCATTCCCTCTCTCCCTGCATACTCTGAAGCTGCAGAGTGACCACATCTAGAAACGTTTCTCCACGGAGCTCTCAGCCTCACGGACGCTCCGCACTGACACCAGCTGCTGCTCAAGCTCCAAAACCCAGAGCTCCAGCTGCTGTCATTGACCACACTTCCTGTACTCATGGTATTCCAGGACCGGGGAAACATTCTGAAATTCCCACATGGATGCACACTCTCTCCACTCTTGGATTATCTCTATGCAGAGTTCTGATGACAAACAGCTCCAGCAGGGCTCACAGTCCAGTAGGTTCAGTGTTCCAGGGTTTTGGAGAAACTCTCCAGAAGACTTTAAGAAATAGGAGCAGAAATCGGCCATTCAGCCCATTGAATCTGCTCTGCCATTTGACCTTGGCAGATGTGCTTCTCAACCCCAGTCTCCTGCCTACTCCACAGGAACTTTCCATCCCCTTAACAATCATGAACCTATCTATCTCTGTCTTAAATACACTCAGTGACTTGGCCTCCACTGCCCTCTGTAACAATGAGTTCCACAGATTCACCACCCTCCGGCTGAACAAATTCCTCCTCATCTCAGCTGGAAAGGGTCGGCCCTTCATTCTGATGCTGTGCTTTGGTTACCTCGTCTCTCCTATATTTGGAAACATCTTCTCCCCATCCACTCTATCCAGGTCTATCTGTATTCTGCAAATTTCAATAAGATCCCTCCTCATCCTTCTGTACTCCATTGAGTACAGACCCAGAGTCCTTAACCATGCCTCATATGACAAGCCCTCCATCCCCAGGATCATTCTTGTAAACCCCTCCAATGCCAGCACATTGTTTCTTAGAATATGGGTCCTAAATCTGCTCACAATATTCCAAATTCAGTCTGATCAGAGCCTTACACAGCCTCAGCAGTACATCTCTGCTCTTGTATTCTGGCACTATTGAAATGAATGCTAATATTTCATTTGCCTTCCCAAGCACAGACTGTACCTGCCTGTTAACCTTAAGAAAATCCTGAATGAGGTTTGTGCTTTAGATTTCCAAAGGCTTTCCTCATTTAGAAAATACCTCCACACCCTGACTCCATTGATTCCTGAAAGATCATCAAAAATGTCTCCACAATCTCCTCAGTGATCTCCTTCAGAACACACTGGTGTAATTCATCCAGTCTGGGTGAGTAATCCACACTCAGACATTTCAGCATCCCCAGTACCTCCTCCTGAGTAATGGCCACTGCACTCACCTCTGCCCCCTGACAGTCTTGAAGTACTGGGACACTGCTGGTGTTTTCCATTGTGCAGACTGATGTAATGTATGGATTCAATTCCTCTGCTTTTTCTTCATTTCCTATTATTCTTTTTCCAATGTCTATTTCTGCCTCTCTCTTCCTTTTTATATATCTGATGAAACTCTTGCAATCTTCTTTTATATTACTGGCTCACTTTCCCCCACATTTCACCTTCCGTACCCTAATTATTATTTTTTTTTAGTTATCCTCTACAGGTTTTAAAGACTTCCTAATCCTCTGGCCTCCCACTATTTTCCACCACATTGTGTGCTTTTTCTTTTGCTTTTATTCTGTCCTTGACCTCCCTCATCAGCCATGGTTACATTGTCCTCCCCTTAGTGTGTTTCTTCTTTTTTGGGATGAATTCCTACTCTGCTTCCTGAATTACCCCCAGAAACTCTGTTGTTTGCTGCCACACCATCTTACCTGCTCGGTTCCCCTTCCAATCAACTCTGGCCAGCTCCTTCCTCACGTCTCTGTCGTTCCCTTTACTCAATTGAAATACTGTTCCATCTGATTGCAGCTTCTCCCTCTCAAACTACAGGGGGATTTCTATCATATTATGGTCACTTATCCATACGGATACTTTCACCTTCAGCTCACTGACCAAGTTTGCCTCATTACACATCACTGAATCCAGAACTGCCTGTTCCAAACCGCAAGCTGTTTCAAAAACCATCTCATAGACATTCCATGAAAACTTTTTGTTGAGACGTGCTACCCAATCCACCTCTCCATTTTTTAAATGGATTTTCTGTCTCCTGATTGATTTCCTTCCCCACCCCCTGATTACTGCTTGGAGACCTGAACTTGCATCAGATTCTTTATTTCTTGGGTTCCTCAACTCTTCCCACACAGATTCTACACCTTCTGACTGTATCTTTCTTGCTATTGATTTAAAGTCATTTCTTACTAACAAGGCAACTCCTGTCCCTCTGCTCTTCTGCCTGTCTTTTTGATAGGATATGGATCCTTGGATATTTAGTTCCCAACCCGGATCCCCTTACAGCCATGTACCTGTGATACCCACAACATTGTACCTGCCAGTTTCAATCTGCACTACAAGCTTATTGTGTATATCTTGTGTATTTAAGTACAACACCCTCAGTACTACATTGACTGCCCTCCTTCTCATCAGTGTTCCTCTTATCTGCTGTGCTTGACATTTGATTCCTGATCCCTTCCATGCTCTCAGTCCTATTACATCTTCTAGAATCTTTGCTGACCTCTCCTGAGCCCTCCTCCACTTTAACTAGTTTTAATTACTTGGAAACTCAATTTACCTCGATTTGGGGCATCACTTTGTTTCCCTGACTCGGAATGCTTCGTGCATTTAGACACAAAATTTTTAAGTTTGATTTATTATTGATTTTCCCTGCACTTTTATGGTTCCTTTGATATTCAAAAATTCTATCCCTTCCTTTTATTTACTTGGAACAATCAATCCCATCACTAACCAGCAATCCTACCTTCTCCTTTATCTTCCATTTTCTCATTTTCCATTCAACTGAACCAAATTACTTTCTCTTTGGGTTGTGTTCAGGACAATATTTATCATTGAACCAAAATCGTGAAGAATGCTCTTTGATCTCATTGCTTCCAGTGGGATCTTGCTGTGTAGAAATTGGTTGCCCCTTTCCTGAAATTGCAACAGTGACTGGTTTTCAAGCAAAATGTAACTGTCTTTTGGAGAGTCTGAGGTGCTGAGGGCTTAACTGAAACACAATTAGAGTCATGGAGATGTACAGCACAGAAACAGACTCGTCGATCTGACTCATCCATGCCAACCACAGAGACATAGAGTCATAGTGTCAGAGAGATGTACAGCACAGAAATAGATCCTTCTGTGTAACTCGTCCATGCCGACCAGATAACCTAAATTAATCTAGTCCCATTTGTCAGTATTTGGCCCATATCCTTCTAAACCCTTCCTATTCATATACTCACCCAAATGCCTTTTAAATGTTATCATACCAGCCTCCACCACTTCCTCTGGCAGCTCATTCCAAAAATGTACCACTCTCTGCTGGAAAACATTATGCCTTAGTTCCTGTTTAAATCATTCTCCTGATACTTTCCACCTATGCCCTCTAGTTCTGGACTCCTTCACTCTGACCAAAATATCTTCTCTGTTCACTTGATCGATGTCCCTCATTATGTTAGAAACCTCGATATGGTCACCCCTCAGCCTCCAGTGATACAGCGAAAATAGCCTCAGCCTATTCAGCTTATCCTGATCACTCAAACCCTCCAACTTGGCAACATCCTTGGAAATCTTTTCTGAACCATTTTAAGGTTCCCAACATTTTTCCAACAGCAGGGAGGCCAGAATGCCACAGATTATTCCAAAAGGGGCCAAACTAATGTCCTGTACAGGTGCATCAGCTCCCAACTCCAATACTCAATGCATTGCCCAATAAAGGAAAGCATGCCAAATGACTTCGTCACCCCCCTACCTACCTGCAACTCCACTTTCAAGGAACTAATCTTTTTTGGGATGAACTGGGAGTCTTTCAGTTGTGATTTTTCTAATCACCCTGTTCAGAAACAAACTTCTTGCTTTCACGCTTAACTAAAAATAAGATAAAGGAGGTAATGATTTAATGGTACTATTGCTGAGCTGTTCATCCAGAGATCCAGATTAATGTTCTGGGGGCCAGGGTTAGAATCCTGCCACAGCAGATGGTGGAATGTGAATTCAATAAAAAAATCTGCATTTAAGTGTCCAATGATGACCATGAAACAATTGTTGATTGTCAGGAAGAAGCCACCTGATTCCCTGATGTCCTTTAGGGAAGGAACCTGCCATCCTTACAATGTGACTCCAGACCCACAGCAATGTGGTTGACTCTAAACTGCCCTCTGGGTGATTAGGGATGGGCAATAAATGCTGATCCTATCAGTGACACTCACATCCCAAGAAGCAATTTAAACAATGCCTGTTCTTTTCTGGGGTTTGTTAGGTATTGGCTACAAATGTTCAAACATTTTATCAATGAATATTCTGAGAGTTGAAATCCCTCCATATGGCAGGGATTAAAACTGTTTCTCTTATCTTTCAGGCCGTGAGAACTCTCAGCCCAAGCTGACCCTGCTACCCCCTCCCCAGAGCAGGTCAATGCCAAGTGCTCTGCCACCCTGGTGTGCCTTGCCAATCACTTCTATCCCGATGAGCTGGAGGTGCAGTGGAAGAAGGACGGTGCAGTCATTTTGGACGGGGTTCAGACCAGCAACTACCTGCGAGCTTCGGACAGCACTTACAGTGTCAGCAGCCTTGCTGACCCTCTCTGGGTCTGACTGGGAGTCTGACGCTCGCTTCTCCTGTGCCCTCACCCACGTGACCCTCCCCTCTCCCCTCAGCAAGAGCATCAGGAGATCAGAATGTGTGTAGAGTGTTGGAGACAGTCCACAGAGGAGACACAACTTTAAATAGAACAGGGCTGAGCTGGCAGGACAAAGGTCATTGCCAGCACTGAATTTCAACTCTCTTCCTTCTCAGGACTGGCTCAGAGACATTTCTGAGGTTCAGGGGTTATGATAGGTCATTGGGACACTGTAGATAGAGCTTTATGCTATGTCAAACCCCATGCTGTCCCTGTTCTGGGAGTGTTTGATGGGGACAGAGTTGACTTGTGATGCCAAGTAAAATCTCTTGAAGTTGCTGAAGACTGTCAGCTGTACAAAACAATGTGAACCTCAGAAGTCTCTGTTTCAGTAAACCAGATCTCCTTCCTGCTTAGCTGTCAGTTCCAATTTAAGGTTTTGTCACTGTTTGAAGGGAAAGGATTCTCATGTTATTGAGAAAATCTCCACAAGTGTTTGCCTCAAGCTCCAATGTGGCTGTGAATTTGAGCAGCTTCCTCTGTCTGGGCTGTTAATTGTAGTTTTTTTCTGTCAATGTTAATCTGGAAAAGGGAATAAAGATGAAGAAGTTTAAGTCTCTGTGTCTGTGTGCTTTGGAGATTGACGACTCCATTGAGCTGATTGGCTGCATTTCAGCATGGCATTGTCACAATTGGCTAATTGGCTTGTCAATCAATGACACATCTTTGTAGAGGATACTGAGAGCCAATCATCAATCACTTTCAAATGATCCCTTTGATCTGGAATCATTGGAGGTTACAAGATTCCAAACAGTTTTCCATCAATGACAACCTGGACCATCTCTGACACCTCCCTCCCCTTCCTGGACCACTCCATCTCCATTAATGATGACCGACTTGACACTGACATTTTTTACAAACCTACCGGCACCGAGAATTTCACCTACTTCCCAACCTACCTCTTGCAAAAAAGCCATCCTGTATTCCCAATTCCTCTGCCTCCGCCATATTTGCTCCCAGGAGGACCACTTCCATCACAGAACACATCAGATGGCCTTCTTCTTGAGAGACGGCAATTTCCCTTCCCACGTGGTCAAAGATGCCCTCCAACGCATCTCATCCACATCCCACCCCTCTGCCCTCAAACCCCACCCCTCCTACCGTAACAAGGACAGAACCCCCCCTTCCATCTTCCACCCTACCAAACTTCGCATAAACCACATCATCCAACGACATTTTCGCCACCTGCAAACCACCAGGGATATATTTCCCTCCCCACCCATTCCTGCTTTCCACAAAGACCGTTCCGTCCGTGACTACTTGGTCAAGTCCACGTCCCCCAACAACCCACCCTCCCTTCCTGACACGCGCCCCTGCCACCGCAGGAATTGCAAAACCTCTGCCCACACCTCCTCCCTCACCTCCATCTAAGGCCCCAAAAGAGCCTTCCATATCCATCAAATTTTTACCAGCACATCCTCCAATATCATTTACTGTATCTGTTGCACCTGATGCGGTTTCCTCTATATTGGGGAGACTGGACACCTCCTTGCAGAGCTCTTTAGTGAACATCTCCGGGACAACCACACCAATCAACCCCACTGCCCTGTGACCCAACATTTCAACTCCCCCTCCCACTCTGCCAAGGACATGCAGGTCCTAGGCCTCCTCCACCGCCGCTCCCTCATCACCCGACGCCTAGAGGAAGAGCACCTCATCTTCCGCCTCGGAACACTTCAATCCCATGGCATCAATCTGAATTTCACCAGCTTCCTCATTTCTTCTTCCCCCCGCCTCACCCCAGCTCCAACCTTCCAGCCTCAGCACCATCCTCATGACCTGTCCTACCTGCTTATTTTCCTTTCCACCTATCCACTCCACCCTCATCTCTGACCTATCACCTCCATCCCACCCCCATTCACCTATTGTACTTGATTCTACTTTCTCCCCAACCCCCACTCATTTATCTCTCCACTCTGCAGGCACCCTGCTTCTATATCTGATGAAGGGCTTTTGCCCGAAACATTGATTTTCCTGCTACTGGGATGCTGCCTGACCTGCTGTGCTTTTCCAGCACCAATCTGATCTCGCCTCTGGTTTCCAGTCCTTGTTTTTACCTAGAAACAGAAAGCTGTTAGGACTCAATAATTACAATCTTAGGCATTCCCTCTTCACTCTGTGGTCCAGGCTCAGGTGCTGGGATTGCACTCTGCACTCTTTGCTGCATCCTGTGTTGTCCCTGAAGTGATCTTAGGTCAATCACTGACAGTGCAGGCTGCGTGTCCCTCTGAGTGTGAGTGTACTACATAATGCTGCCTGTAGGTGTCACTCTGAGTGTGGGTGTGTTATTCAGAGAGACACCTACAGGCAGCATGGAGCATGTTACTCAGTGCTGCCTGACTCTCTGAGTGTGTGTGTTACTCAGTGTTGCCTGTAGGTGTCTGTGTGTGTGTTTGTGTGTGTGTGTGTGTGTATCTGTGTTATTCTGCACTGGCTGTAGGCAGTGCAATGATTTGGAGATGCCGGTGTTGGACTGGGGTGTACAAAGTTAAAAATCACACAACACCAGGTTATAGTCCAATAGGATTAATTGGAAGCACACTAGCTTTCGGAGCGCCGCTCCTTCATCAAGGGAGTGTCCTCCACAACCACCTGATGATGAAGTGGCGCTCCGAAAGCGAGTGTGCTTCCAATTAATCCTATTGGACTATAACCTGGTGTTGTGTGATTTTTAACTCTGTATCTCAATGAGTGTGAGTATGTTACTCTGTGCTGCCTGTCGGTGTCTCTGAGGTATTTGTCTCTGAGTGATGGGGGGAGAATGGCCTTTGTGATGGGGATTGAAGATTAGGCTTTAATGTTGTCAAATCTCGAAAGAAAAACACCTCAGTCTGAGATGGCAGCTCATTGAGGTGGCCAAGGTTAAAAATCACACAACACCAGGTTATAGTCCAACAGGTTTCTTTGGAAGTACAAGCTTTCGGAGCATTGCTCCTTCATCAGGCAGCTAATGGGGCAGGATCATAGTTCACAGAATTTACAGTGAAATTGAGATGGCAGCTGAGAAAGGTGAATACTGAGAGTATATTCTCAGTAAGGGAGGGATTTCAGAGGCAGTGCACACTGTGCTCCCTAATGTGCTCCCAATTACAAGGGGATTTTCTGGAGCTGGAATCATTGCAGTAGTGGCTGTCTGCTCAGCCAATGCTGACTAGCCATAGTCGTATTTCAATGGTCAATAAGCTCTAAACTAGATGCAGTAATATTACCTTACAGGGAGGAGAGCAGTGAGTGAGGTTGAATTCTTGCAGCCCCAAGAGGGATTGCAGTGGATTAATGAAGGGTGCTACCACCATGAAGGTGCCACCTTCACTCCCCCTGCCTCAGCTGTGGTGACCTTCAGGTTAAACACACCACCAGTCATCTCTGTCTGTAATGAGCAAGTGGGACGATGCTCCTCTGGGATGATGTCCACTTTCCTGGTGCTGGAGGGAAGGAGAAAGTGAAGACTGCAGATGGTGGAGATCAGGGTCAAGAGTGTGTTGATGGGAAACCGCAGCCGGTCAGGCAGCATCTGAGGAGCAGGATAATCAATGCTTTTGGCATAAGCTCTTCATTAGGAATGGAAGGAAGGCCAACCTCTCCCAAAGGCAGCAACAGGCTGGGTCAAAGGGGCATCAAGAGTAAGCATGGGGAGGTTGAGGGTGACAGAAGGAGGGGGTTGGTTGGCAGGTTGTTATTCAGAGTCAGGTCCCAGAGTATCAGTCCTTCTGACACTCCCCTTTTTATCTGTCAGCCGGGGCTCCCTGATTGGACAAGGTTAACAGCCCATCAAGGAACTTATATTTTATTGAAAAAAAAACATTTATTGAACAAGGAGCACAAGAGCTAAACGAGACAAGATAAAATGAATGGTTTCATTATGAACATCACAAATGAGATTTGGGAAATAAGATGTTCATTCTGGGTGATGGGAATCTGGAATGGACTGTCACAGACTCCACAGTGTGGAAACAGGCCATTTGGCCCAACAAGCCAACACCAACCCTCTGAAGACAGACTCCCTGAGACTCATTCCCCTACCCTTTTACTCAACAATTCCCCTGACTGACAGATTCTTGATCACTGTGGCAATTTTAGAATGGCCAATTCACATAACCTGCTCATCTTTGGATTGTGGGAGGGAACTGGAGCACACGGAGGAAACCCACACAGACACAGGGGGAGCGTGCAAACTCCACAAAGACAGTCACCTCAGACTGGAATCGAACCCAGGTCCTTGGTGCTGTGAGGCAGTAGTGCTAACCACTGAGCCACCATACTGTACATGAAAGAACAGGAGCTTTTATTAAACTCTTTGAGCCTGACGTGATATGAATTATAAACACACAACCCTCTGCCAGGGAAGGTAGTGAAGGCTTGAAACCTTACAACATTTAAATATCATAACATGCAAGGATTTGGGATAAGTGCAGGAACTTGGGATTAGAGTCCCTTTAGCAGTAGTTATGCCAGGGCAGACTCAATGGGCCAAAGGGCCTTTTCTGTGCTGTATCAATCTACGCTCCAAGCTGAGAGGGTGGTACAGGTTAATGGTGACTATATTAGACAGTTCCAAGATGGCAAATCAATGATCAAGGGTCAGAGGAAATGGCTCAACCTTCAGTGAAGGCCCAAGTAAGTGCTTGGGAGGAGGGTCAAGGTCATTGGAGACTGAGCGAGAGCACAGGGTGCTGCCTGGCATCTCCAGGGATTGTTGTGAGGCATGTGGTGACAAGAGGGGAGTGTGTAGGGAGGAAGTGCAGTTTCAGTTGAAATGCAACCTTTGTCGGTAACAGCATGATCTTCAGCACCAGGGGGTGTCCCTGACTGTGTCAGGCTCACTGGCTGCTCTCTGTGTGATTCCACACAGCCACCAATGTGGTCACAACGCAAGATATTGCTCTTGTCTACACTACTGTCTACACCACCATCTGCAACTACCGTTTGGACCTTCTGTCTACAACACCATCTGCTCCCACCATCTGCACCCTCGGTCTGCACCACCGTCTGTACCCACTATCTGCACCCAGTATCCACAGCCACTGTCTAGTCCCTCTGTTTGCACCCACCATCTACACCCACTGTCTACACTGCTGTCTGCACCCTCCATCTACACCTCCCATCTTTCTGCTGCTGTAAAATAGTATCCAATGATTCCATTGAGATTACTGCACCTGAAGCCCGAATTCTAGAACTGGCAATGATTGTCTTCTAACTCTGACCTACAAAGCCTGTGTTCCATGTAATGGAAAATTAACAAAATTAACATTTACTCTGAAATCCATTTACTCTGAAACCTGAAAGACAGTGCTTGACCAAAATTAAAACTCTCTGACACTTTGCTGAAGTATGCAGTCGAGGGACAGCTTCTCTCTGAGGAACTTTGTAAATATTCAACAAGAGAAAAATATAAGAACAGTCTGTCCACAACAAGGGAATGAAAAGAATAACAACTCAAATCTTCACAGTCTTTGTCCTTGAGAGTGTGATAAGAAACAGGATAAGGAGAATATCTGAATTATGCTCAGGCCCCTTGCACAAGGCATTTTTGTCAAGTGCATGTGGTCCCCCTGCAATGCAGAGGTTAAAAAAAATTAATAAAGCTCTTTTTGGTTGCTCTTGCTAATAGCTAAGTCGAGTCAATTTAATTTCCACGACATTCCACAATGGGCTGAGTAATATTAATGACTGAATGCTATTTGATTTCTGTGATGGCAGGACTGACGTATAAGAAGAGGTTGAGTTGGTGAGGATTGTGTTCACTGGAGGTTAGAAGGATGAAGGAAGGGAATCTTGGAGACAGCTGTAAAATTGGAACAGGATGTGAGACAAGTCAAATGGAGTAAGGATGTTCCCAATGGTGGGGAAGTCCAGAACCAGGTTCATAGTTTAAGGTTAAGAGGTAAACTCTATAGGACAGAGATGAGGAAAAATGTCTTCACCCAGAGAGTGGTGAGCCTGTGGAATTCTCTGTCACAGAAAGTGGTTGAGGCCAAAACATTATGTTTTCAAGAAGGAGGTAGAGACAGCTCTTGTGGCGAAGGAACCAAGGCATACGGGGTAGGGAGGGATTACAGTAATGTGCTCCATGATCAGCCACAATCATATTGAGAGGCAGAGCAGGCTGGAGGGGCCGATGGCCTACTCCTGCTCCTATCCTCTATGTTTCTACATTGCGTAAAATAGATTGCCAGGTGGAGGGCACTCTGTCAGATGGGTAAGTATCCATTCACAGATACCCCCCACACCACTCCCCTTCCATTTTAATTGGGTCCACTCCCTCTCTTCCTATGTCTTTGTTATCTGACCAGTGACCACACCTCCCCTTCACCACCCCGGCAGGGAGCTGTGCTTATAACCCATCCTTTGTTTTAATTTGCTAACTGGGTGATGTGGCGGTGGGGCTTTCAAAAACAGGAATCCCTTGAGCTGATTTTGTTGTGTGCCTCCCTCAATATGGGCGACACAGCACTGCTGCCTCACAGAGCCAGGGAGCCAGGTTCGAGAGTCACACAGCACAGAAATAGGCCCTTCGGCCCACCAAGTCTATGCCAACCACCACACACTAAACTACACTAATCCCATTTACTCGCAGTTGTCTGGAGCCTACTGTCTCCTGGAAATAAAAGTGCTCTTCCAAATGTATTTTAAAGGTTGTGAGATTTTCAGCCTGCACCACCCTCTCAGGCAGCATGTTCCACATAGCTACCACACACTGGGTCAAAACATACTTTCTCCTTAATCTTATGACCCCTGGTCTTAAACAGGTCTGGGTGAGGAGCGGAGGCTGCAGAACAGTGTGAGAGGTCAGGAGTGGAGAGAGGGAGAACAGTGTGAGGGTGAGGAATGGAGGCTGGAGCAGGAAGATGCTTGTGTTCTGGAAAGCAGCACAAATAGGGAAGAGATCCAAGAGCTGGTGGGAATAGTCTCCATGCTTCCTAACAGTAGCTTTATGGTGGGAAAGAGAATAAATCAGGGGATAATGAGGGCCTGTAACAAAGGCTGCTCATTCATTACAAATGACTTTAATCCTCGTCGATTATTATAGTCAGATTTTTCTTTTTCATTCATTGACTGGATGAGGGTGTCACTGACTAGGACAGCATTTATTGCCCACCCCTAATTGCCCCAGAGGGCAGTTAACAGTCATCCACATTGCTGTGGGATTGGATTCTCATGTAGGCCAGACCAGGGAAGGATGGCAGTTCCTTCCCTAAAGGACGTTAGTAAACCAGATGGGTTTTCCTGACAAACAACAGGGATTCATGGTCATTGTTAGATTCTTAATTGCAGACTTTTTAATTGAATTTAAATTCCCCCGTCTGCCATGGTGGGATTTGAGCCTGTGTCCCCAGAACCATATCTGGGTCTCTGTGCATTAATCACAGAAGGTTAGTTTGTAGGTACAGCAAGTCATCGGGAAAGCTCATAGAGCATTATGGTGTGTTGTGAGGAGAAACTGAATGCAAGGCTTCATTGAAACAAGCAAGATCCTGAGGGGCCTTGACCGGGTGGATGTGGAAAGGATGTTTCCTCTTGTGGGAGAATCCAGAACTAGGGATCACAGTTTAAAATTAAGGGAGAGTCCAATCAAAACAGAGATTCAGAAACACGTTTTTCCTCTCAGACTTGTCAGTCTTTGGAATTCCCTTCCTTAAAAGGCAGTGGATGCAGAATTGAGAACCCATCCAGTGTGGAAACAGGCCCTTCAGCCCAACAAGTCCACACAAACCCTCCGAAGAGTAACTAATCCAGACCGATTTCCCGACCCTATATTTACCCTAGGAAGAGGTAGATAGATTCTTCATGACTGAAGGGATGGTACATTATCGGAGAATGTAGAGTTGATGTTAAAACCAGATCAACTACGATCTTATTGAATAGGGGAGCAGGTTCAAAGGGCCGAGTGGCCTACTTTTGTTCCTTGCCCATATGTTGCCTCACACACCTTCGCACAAGCAAAGACTGCCACTCGTATTTTCTACCTGCAGATTAAGCTGCTTGTGCAATAGGCCTCATCGGCACAGTGTTTGCTCCAGCCTTTCACTGTGAGGTGAAAGATAATGGTCCCATAATCAATCCATTAACTCTGTGAGTTGGTTTATTTAAAACAATAAAATAAATTACAAGTCATGAAACAGACATTACAGCAAGCAATAATAGGCAGCGCGATGGCTCAGTGGTTAGCACTGCTGCCTCACTGTGCCAGGGAACTGCCTCAGGTGGGTTTGTGTGGAGTCTGCACATTCTCCCTGTGTCTGCGTGGACTTTCCCTGGGTGCTCTGGTTTCCTCCCACAGTCTAAAGATCTGCAGTCTCGATAAATTGGCCATGCTAAATTGCCCAGAGTGTACAGCAATGTGCAGGCTTGGTGGAGTAGCCATTGGAACATACAGAGATAGGATAGGGGTCGAGATAGAATGACCTTCGGAGGGGAGGTATGGAGTCAATGGGCTGAATGGCCGACTTCCACACTATAGGGATTCTGTGTTACAAATGCAAGTTCCTTCTTTCCATTCTAGCCCTGAAGCATGTGGTTCTGTGTCATATCCACTCAAGAGATGGCAACCCTTTGAAGACAGGAGCAGCCCCTATTTTTTTGGAAAGTACTTCTTCCACTCTGTGTCCTTCACAGCCTTGTAGACAGCAACAATGAGATCGGGAAATAACCCAAAGCTATAATCTTCTGGGCTCTTCATTAAACTGTGGAACCTGAAAAGTACAATTAATGTCCAAGTCAATGAAGATATTTCTCAGCAATCCCTAAATGCTGAGGTTTAGTACTCAGCAGGCCCCAGGAGTCAAAATAACTGAGTAGATCATTGCTCTGAATTGCTCATAAATTACCCCTTCACATTTCTGGAGGCTTTGATCAGAAAGATTGCTTACCCCTCTCCAATATACAGCTTACAATCAGCTCCAACTCCCAACCATCCAGCTGAGAGCAGAGCCCTGTACAAACTAGAACCTGGTCAGTGGGAGCACTGTCACCTCTGTCTCATAAGCTTTGGGGAGTCTATTTTGATCATAGAGTCCTTCAGCACTGGAGGCTGTTCAGAGCATGTTCCCCAGACTGATCCCAGGGATGAAAGGGCTGTCCCATGAGGTGCAGTTAAAGAGCTTGGGCTTGTACTCACTGGAGTTCAAAAGAATGAGGAGGGATCTGGTGGAGGGATAGAAAATGTGAAAGAGGATTGATAAGGAGGACGTTGAATAGATGCTCCCCCTTGTGGGACAGTCTGGAACAAGAGGTCATCGATATGGAGTGAGAGGCTGTAGGTTCAGAACTGAGATGAGGAGAAACTACTTCTCCCAGAGGGTTGTGAATCTGTGAAACTCAATGCCCCAGAGTGCAGTGGAGGCAGAATCAATCAACAGGCTCAAGAACGATGTGTTTCTGATGAA
Organism: Hemiscyllium ocellatum; assembly: GCF_020745735.1. NCBI lineage: Eukaryota > Metazoa > Chordata > Chondrichthyes > Orectolobiformes > Hemiscylliidae > Hemiscyllium > Hemiscyllium ocellatum. The sequence continues at coordinate 16,345,816 of NC_083409.1, forward strand.
AAGTGAGATAAAGAGCGATGGGGAGCAGGCAGGAGAGTGGAGTTGAGACCAGGATAAGATCAGCCACAGTCATGTTAAATGGCGGAGAGGGATCGAAGGGCTGAATTGCCTCCTCCTGCTCCTAATTCCTATGTTGAGCACACAGTCAAGGCTGACACTGCAAACTGAGGGAGCTGTTGTCTTTCAGTGAGATAAAAAACAGAGGTCCTGCCACAATCTATCGAACTGTACTATCTCCTCCAGTGACAAATGCTGGAATTTGAATTCAAATCACAAAGCAAGCCTCATTAATGGTGACCACGATAATGATCCCTGAATGCTGTCCAGCCTCAGCCTTACCCAGTCTGGACCTCATGTGACTCCAGCCCCACAGCAATCTGGTTAACTCTAAGGTGCCTTCTGAGAGGCCACAGCAAGGCCAGCAGTTCAAGGGCAATTAGTCTTGGGTAACAAATGCTGATCGATGCCAGTGACACCCACCTCCCAGAAAACAGAATGCAGCAGAGATTGGTGTCAGCCACAATTGTCAGATCAGACTCCCAATGAGATGGGGAGATGGTTAACAATGTATTCAGCTCAGTATGGAGCAGGTCCCCACTTGTTAGCACATCGTCGCTGATAAAATAAGTGAGAGAAAACAGAAAACTGAAGGCGAGAACACTCGAATGTGGGAATATCATCGAGAATTCAGGCAACTGAAGGAAGATATGAAGAACTGCAAAGGAAGACAAAAAGGAAGCAAGAGTTACAGAAAAGTGATTGAGAAAGAGACCTGCAAGGGGTCACAAGAATAACACAAATGTTTTACACAAAAATTAGAAAATCATGGGGCTCCGGTGCAATGTGAGCCCTTTAAAAACAATCTGGGAATTCCATGAATGAGACTAAGGGAATGGCTGATATTTACAATAATTAGTTATGTCAGTCTTCACAGTCAAGGAACGGGATAATGCAGCTTCCTTGCCAGGGAGGTCCTGCCACAATTGAAGACTGGAATTTGCAAAACTTGATACATGCCAGAAAACAGCATTGGAAAGCGAGCAGCTCTAAAGGCTGACAGATCTTCAGGACCTCAGGGGTTTAAAGGGAGGGGGAGGGGGGGAGAAGTTTCAGAGGCTTTTCCCGTTAGGTTCCAAAGCAGCAACCATTCCTTTAATTTGGAAAATGTCTTGCTGTAACTTCACGGGTTCAAGAAAGATGAGAGCGGGAACCAAGGAAATTTTATCCTGGTCAATCTAACATCTCTTTTGAGGGTTTCATTGGAATCTATAATTAACAGCCGAGAGAATGAACATGTAGAGAATTGGAAATAGCCCACATAGATTTGTGATGGGTAAGTTCTGACTAATGAACCAAATGCATAAACTAAATAGTCGATAGGCCAGCAAGTTCAGAAGTACTTGATAATTTCCCGCAAAACAGTCTGCTGATCAAAATTAAAACCCATGGGATTGAAGATGAATGTTTGACTTGGTTTGGAGGCTGGTTTAGTGACAGACAACAGGGAAAGAAAGTGACATGTGGTGTTCCACAAGGAATCTGTGGTGAGGCCTTAACTACTTACTGTATGTAATAATGAGAATCAGTTCCACATTGACACAAAGACTGATGGAATAGTAAGCAGTGCAGATGGTCTTTTTGTTTAAAACTCACTCTGAGGACATCGGTGTTGCTATCTGGGCCAGCGTTTATTACACATTCTGTGTTGTCTTGTGAATCATGGAATCATCATACAGTGTAGAAGTTGGTCATTCAGCCCATCAAATCCACACCAACCCACCAAACAGCATCCCATCTGGACTGACTCCATTCCTGTACTGCAGCATTTCCTATGGCCAACCCACCCAGCCAACACATCCTTCGACACTATGTGCAATTTGGCATAGCTAATCCACCTAACCAACATATCTATGGACTGTGTGGAAGAAACCCACACAGGCATGGGGAAAATGTGCAACCTCCACACAGACAGTCATCCCAGGGTGAAATTGAACCCAAGTCCCTGGTGCTGTGAGGTAGCAGCACTGACCACTGAGCCACAATCCTACCCTTTGCAAGGTGGTGGTGAGCCGCCTTCTTGAACCACTGCAGTCCATGTGCTGTAGATACACCCACAATGCTCTTCGTGAAGGAATTTCAGGATTTTAATCCAGCGACACTGGAGGAACGGTAATACATTTTCAAATCAAGATTCTATGTGGATTGGAGGGGAACTTGTTTTTGGTCGTGTTTTGTGTCCTTCTACATGGAAATGATGTGGGTTTGGAAAGTGCTGTCTCAAGAGACTTGGTGTGAATTCCTGCAGTGCATCTTGTAGATGGTGCACACCGCTGTTACTGAGCATCAGTGGTGGAGGGAGTTTATGTTTATTGATGTGGTGCCAATCAAGCAGGCTGCTTTGTACTGGAAGATATCAAGCTTCTTGATCATTTTTGGAGCAGCACCCATCCAGGCAAGTGGGGAGTAACCCATCACAGTCCTATCCAGAACTTGACTGATCTTTTCTTAATTCATTTACTGGATTGGGCGTCACTTGCTATGTCAGCATTTATTGCCCAGAATCAAGTGGGGTGGCACAGCTTTATTGGTACAGGAACTATGAAAGCAACCACCCCAACACACACAAACGAAGTTGCATCAGGACATTATTCAAAAGGGCCACAACACACTGCAGCACACCAGAACTACAAAAAGAGGAAGAAGAACACCCATACAAGGTATTCACCAAAATCAGATACCTGCGCAATTTCATCAACAGATGCCTAAGGGAAAGACAATGAAATGAGGACATGCCACAACCCAAAGGACTGGCCACACTCCCATACATCAGGAGCATTTCTGAACTGACAACCAGACTGCTGCGACCACTAGGACTCAAAAGAGCACACAAACGAACAGCCACTCTCAGACAACAACTCACCAGGACAAAGGACCCGATACCCAGCATGAGCAAAACCAACGTAGTGTACAAAATCCCATGCAAGGACTGCACAAAACACTACATAGGACAAACAAGAAGACAGCTAACAACCCGCATTCATGAACACCAACTAGCCACGAAACGACACGACCAGCTATCCCTAGTAGCCATACACTCAGATGACAAACAACATGAATTTGATTGGGACAACACCACTATTATAGGGCAGGCCAAACAGAGAACAGCCAGGGAATTCCTAGAGGCATGGCACTCCTCCACAAATTCTATCAACAGACACATCGACCTAAACCCTATATACCGGCCACTGCAGCGAACAGCAACTGACAACCGGAAGCGGCAGATTCAAACCAGTATAAATGCCGGAGGAATCAGCACAGAAGCGCTTCACAGGAGGCTCCCAAGCACTGAAGATGTTGCCTAGAAAGGGGACGAAACGTTTGCAACAAAAACTCCCAGCTCGGCGAACAGAACCACAACAACGAGCACCCGAGCTACAAATCTTCTCACAAACTTTGAACTAGATTCTTAATCACAAGAGCCAAGTAATGTTCTGAGGGATCTGGGATCACCGTGGGGCAGCACGGTGGTACAGTGGTTAGCACTGCTGCCTCACAGCACCAGAATCCCAGGTTCGACTTTAGCCTCAGGTGACTGCCTTTTATGGAGTTTGCACATTCTCCCTGTGTCTGCATGGGTTTCCTCCGGGTGTTCCGGTCTCCTCCCACAGTCCAAAGATGTGCAGGTTAGGTGAATTGGTCACGCTAAATTGCCCATAGTCAGGGGTAAATATGGGGAATGAGTGTGGGTGGGTTACTCTTCGGAGGGTCGGTGTGGACTTGTTCAATGGAAGGGCCTGTTTACATACTGCAGGGAATCTAATCTAAATCCTGGCAATGTATGGAGTGGAATTTTAAATCCAAAAAGACTCTGGAGTTAAGAGTCTAATGACGACCATTGTTGGGGGAGAACCCCATCGGGCCCACTAATGTCCATCAGATTGCTGTCCTTGCCCATCCTGACTGACATATGACTCCAGACCCACAGCAACACAGAATCATAGAATCCCTACGGTATGGAAGAAGGCCATTCAGCCCATCAAGTACAAGCAGCATTTCACCCAGAACCAGCCCTCTCTCCTAACCCTACACTTCGATGGCCAATCCAGCTAACCTGCACATCTCTGGACTGAGAGAAGAAACTGAGGCACCCGGAGGAAACCCATTCAGACTCAGGGAGAACATACAAATTCAACACAGACAGTTGCCTGAAGGTGGAATCAAACCCAGGACCCTGGCGCTGTGAGGCAGTGATGCCAGCCACTGTGCCACCCATTCCTCATCTCTGATCAAAATGTCTAACCCCTTATTCCCAGACTGGGACTCTGCTTTAGAATCCCCAGGTAAGGGTTCACCCTTTCAAAATCTACCCTGTCAGGGCCCTGGAGAATTTTAAATGTTTCAGTGACATCTCATCCCAGCCTTCTGAATTCTAGGGAATCCTGACCCAGTCCCCTCTCTCAATCATTAGACAATTCCTCAGCCCGTCACATGAACTGGGCTGGGTTTGATCATCTCAGTTAGAGTTTCAAGGAGGGAAGGAGAAAGAAAGACTCTTTCTGCTTTGAATCGATGCTAAAAACTGAAAAAGCAGGAAAATATTGTCACTAAGTATTGTTCACATACTCTTACTTTACATCGAAGTGCTGGGTGAGGTTTCTTATGAATTTCAGGCCGTCACTGGTGGTGTCCTTATATTCTTTATTCTTGCCTTGTCTCTTGTTCATGTCATTTAGGAGAACGGAGTCAACCGAGAAGGAAATGAACAGCAGAGTTTGTTTTCTCTGTTGATTAAATTCTCCTTGTTTGCTCCCCTGAGCACCTGAATAAGGGGCGAAGCTTGTGTCTTATAATAAACCAATTGGATTATAACCTGGTGTCGTATGATTTTTGACCATGTCCTCTGATCACATTCAGATTATTCCCACAAGCACTGCATGTTCTTGCTTCTCCAGGTCAGCAGGTGGCGATCTTGACAATGGATTTGACAATGGTCTCCATCAGAGAGGACCCACCAATCAGGGACAGAGACCAGAGATTACAGGCCATGCTCTTGCTCCCCAGTCCCAGACCCGAGCACAACGGGCCCCCTGGAGTCCCGGGTACCGGTTGTTGCAAATAGTGCAACTGTTCCTTCTGATTTTTCCCAACTTCACCAGGTCTCCACAATCATTGAGATTCGTTAAATGCAACCTTTGCCAATGAAAGACCCTGACTGATGGGAAACAGACTGAAATGGGTCAATAATACAGTTTTGGGGAGTTACAGACACAGATTGCCAAGTGGAAATCAGATGCTGTGGCTCTAACAGAGATCGGGCGGGACTAGGGATTCCTGGATACAAGGTGTTCAGTAAAGATAGGAAAGAAGGAAAACTGCAGGAAGTGGTGGGATTGTTCTGGAGCCAGACAGGACTGACCAACATTAGGCCCTGAGATATGATGTAGATGAAGGGTGGACTGTGCCGGGCTTTAACTCACTGATACCGGAGTAAAACAGGAATTATCTATTTCACAAGAGAGTGAATGGAACTAACAAACCAGGTGCATGTGAAACATCCACCCCATCCCTGAGAGAGGGGGACAAGAACAGGGACATTCTCAGACAGAAAGGTTGCTAAAAATGGTATCACCCCGAGAGTGAAGGGTGGGGTAGGGATAGTGACAGCGACACTCCCCCAGAGAGTGGGGAAAGTAACATTGACACATTTAAAACTCTATTATCACAAACAAGAATTCAAACAGCCACCCACTCCGTCATACGGTGTTGAAGATGCACTGTCCTCATCAAAACATGTTTGCAAACCTCTTCACAACACGTAAGGGCAGAGAAACATTGAAAACTGTATTATCACGAGTGAGGGTCCATTTAAAACTTGGACCATGATGTTAAATGTTCTCAGCCGTAAACAACACTGGTGTGTTGATGTCATTATCTTATTAAACAATATTAAAACCTCAGCCAAACATTTTCCTGCAGACAGTGTATTTAAAATATCAAGAGGCTTTCCCCATTGTTGGTTTGATCAGTGACGTAGCAAGGAAGCAGCAGCTGCCCCATGAACTCCAACAAAAGAATGAGAACAGGCTCTTCATACGGAGCTGGCTCCCGAGAATCCAATTCAACAGCAGGGACCAAAGAACAAGGAACAATAGATGTGTGAGGCAATAGATAAAAGAAATGCTCGAGGCAAATATTTCACACAAAGGGAGTTGAGTGCCTGGAACACACTGTCAGAGGAAGGGGTGGAAGCAGACACAATAGAAGTATTCAAGAAATACCTGCTCTAATGCATGAATAGGTAGGGAATAGAGGAATATGAATCCTGTAGGTGAAGACAGTTTCAGTATGGAAGGGCAAAATGTATCAGCACAGGGTTGGAGGGCCGAAGGGCCTGTTCCTGTGCTGTATTAAATTCCCCCGCCCCTTGAACCTCTGTTCCCCAATAATTGACCCCTCCACCCTGGGGGAAAAAAAAGCCTCATATTCTCCACTCTACATATCCCATTCACAACTTTATAAACTTCGATCAGGACATGGAACATAGAACAATACAGCACAGAACAGGCCCTTCGGCCCACCATGTTGTGCCGAACATTTGTCCTAGCTTAAGCACCTATCCATGTACCCATCCAATTGTCGCTTAATGGTCACCAATGATTCTGACTCTGCCACTCCCACAGGCTGCGCATTCCATGCCCTCACCACTCTCTGGGTAAATAACCGACCCCTGACATCCCCCTATACTTTCCACCCTTCACCTTAAATTTATTTCCTCTTGTAACACTCTGTTGTACCCAGGGAAAAAGTCTCTGACTGTCTACTCTATCTATTCCCCAATCATCTTATAAACCTCTATCAAGTCATCCCCCATCCTTCACCGTTCCAATGAGAAAAGGCCTAGCATTCTCAACCTTTCCTCGTACGACCTTTTCTCCATTCCAGGCAACATCCGGGTAAATCTCCTTTGCACCCTCTCCAAAGCTTCCACATCTTTCCTCAAGTGAGGTGACCAGAACTGCACACAGTACTCCAAATGTGCCTTACCAAGGTCCTGTACAGCTGCAACATCACCTCACGACTCTTGAATTCAATCCCTCTGCTAATGAATGCGAATACAACATAAGCCTTCTTACAAGCTCCATCCACCTGAGTGGCAACCTTCAAAGAGCTATGAACATAGACCCCAAGATCCCTCTGCTCCTCTACCTTACTAAGAACCCTATTGTTAACCCTGTATTCAGCATTCTTATTTGTCCTTCCCAAATGGACAACCTCACCCTTGACAGGGTTGAATTCCATCTGCCACTCCTCAGCTCTGCATCATATCTAAGTCCCTTTGCAGCTGACAACATCCCTCCTCACTATCCACAACTCCACCATTCTTCGTATCATCTGCAAATTTACTGACCCACCCTTCAACTCCCTCTTCCAAATCATGAATAAAAATTACAAACAGCAGAGGACACGCCTCATTTTTCCGCATTCCAGTGAAAGCAAACCCAGTCTATCCAACCTTTCTTCAGGACTACTATCCGCCATACCAGACAATATCCTGATAAACATTTTCTGCATCGTCTTCAAAACATCCACATCCTTCTGGTAGTGTGGTGACCAGAACTGTATGCAATATTCCAAGTGTGGCCAAACTAATGTTCAATAAAGCTGCAGCATAACTTGTCTATCCTTATACTCAATGCCCCTTCCAATGAAGGCAAGCAGGTCATCAGCCTTTTTTACTGCCTTACCTCCCTGTGCTGCCACCTTCAGTGATCTGTGAACATATACACCCAGATCCCTCTGCATATCAATACTCCAAAGGATTCTGCCATTCACTGTATAATTCCCACCTGTACATCACCTTTCAAAATGCATCATCTCACATTTGTCTGGATTAAACTACATTTGCCATTTTTCTGTTCATGCATCCAACTGATCTAATATCCTGCTGTATCCTCTGACAATCCTTCTCATTATCTGCAACTCTACCAATATTTGTATCAACCATAAACTTACTAATTAGACCAGCTACGCTTTGCTCCAAATCATTTATGGAGATCATGAACAGGAGAGTTCCCACCGCTGATCCCCGTGGAATATCACTAGTCACAGCCCACCATTCTGAAAACCGTTCTTCCATTGCTACCCTTTGACTCCTGTGACTAATCTAGTTCTGTGTCCAATGCTGGGAACATTTTTGACAAGACACCTTGTCGCCAGCTCGTTACTGCAACTTGATCCAGTTCATTCAGAAAGAGGAAAAGGACAATGTGCAGATTGTTGAACAGGCCCCTACACCTGGGCCTGAGGCAGGAGCCCAAGCTCCAACACACTGGCCTCACTTCACACCAACCTTCACACAGTGCGGGGGCATGAACTCCGGCCATCAATCCCTCAGGGACTGGGACGGAGTGAGGGAACAGGGGCAATTGTAGAAGAGTCAATAAGGAGTAAAGCAAGATGGAGAGGGTGTGTTGGAAAGTGTTTAATGGAGGAAACATACTTTGTGATACCCAATACTGACATAGTCTACGTGTAGGGGGAGAAAGTGAAGACTGCAGATGCTGGAGATCAGAGCTGAAAATGTGTTGCTGGAAAAGTGCAGCAGGTCAGGCAGCATCCAAGGAGCAGGAGAATCGATGTTTCGGGCATGAGCCATTATTCAGGAATCTACGTGTATCACAGAATGAAAAAAAAGCACAATCTGAAGACAATCTAAAGTCACATCAATGTATTTCTTTTTGATATATCATAGCATGCAGGGCATTTTCATTGTGGCATCCTGATTCGAGAGCTGTACTCTCTAAGATTGAGCCAGTTGGATCCTCGCAGAGCCCCAGTTATTTGTAATGTTCAGTAATGTGGGGGTACCGATGGTGGACTGGGGAACACCTGACGAAGGAGCAGTGCTTCGAAAACTTGTGATTTCAAATGAACCTGTTAAGCTAGAGCCTGTTGTTGTGTGCCTTCTGACTTTGTATTGTGCGGGCACAGTGATCCAGCTGCCTTCCAGTAACTATAGAGTACTTGCAATGCAGCTGAGGAGTATGGGTAATGACTCCTTCCATTAGCCCGTGAACAAACCCGCAGTCATTCCAGTGGATTCCAGTGGGAATGACCTGTCAGTTGCTTCCCAGATATTACATGGTTCACCATCGCCATCTCCAGGACAATTTGGGAAGGGCAACAAATAACCGACACGTCAACGCCCACCCCATACCAGGAGAAATCAAAATAAATGGCATATAATTCAAATGATCAAACTGGTGAAGCTTGAATTCATCTCTTTGAAAGACTGGAGCCTTGCCCAGAAACAGAGCCTTGAAATGGGTGAACCTGGTTTGTCAGACTGCAAGGTGGTGAATCTGGTTTGTCAGACTGCAAGGTGGAGTGTCCTTCGGATTAGCAGTGGGATCAGCAAAAAAAATCATACGCAGAGATCTAACAAACAGCCATCAAAGCATGCCCCCAAAGTGCAAAGATCAGTATTTGAAGCTCCACGTCTCCATCTCTATCCTTCCTTGTTGCCCTTCCTCACTGTCCTGCAGAGGGCGGTAGTGAGCCATGAGTTTCTCGAAGAGGATCTGACAGAGGGACAAGGCCATGTCCTCGGCCTGAGCACAACTGCCTGACCTGCTGTGCTTTTTCAGCACCACACTTTTCGACTCCGAGCACAACTATCCCTCAGGAGAATGAGCTGTGGCACAAGAGGAAACGTGGGAGTGTTGGAAAGGCACCGGCAGCCTGGTCAGCCTGCAGAGGGGCAGAAACAGATTTGATGAATGAGCTGATATCCTTCCAAGCTGAGATGCAAACTCAGGCTTTCAGAGCCACACAGTTTACATTGTTACTGACCGTGGCTCCATGGACAATGTTCCTGCCTCATCGTCAAAATGGTCATCGGATTGAAAGCCACCTCAGAAATGAGAGAACAGAATCCAGGCCGAGACTGTGGTGCACTACTGAAAGTTGCACAGTCTCTGGCACCATCATTTGAGGCTCCACCACCACCACACCCCGACCACCCCCACCCCCACCTCAGGGGGCTCGACAAGATCCGATTCTGAAGAGATTCACTCGGGAGTCCTGCTCAATATTCAACTAGTGCCAACAAAACAGATTTGTTTTGTCATTCGTTTACTGTCTGTGGGACGTCACCATCTTGTCCGTGAATGTGACTGCTCTATGCTCACAGCTTTGAATATTCTGAGATGATTAAAAAAAAACTGCACCAACAAGAGTTCTTTCCTCATTATCATGTAAAAGGAGAGCAATTAGCAAGTGATAATGCACACTGAGCGTAAACACTGAAGCTTCAGCTGAAAGGCTTTTTGCACCATGTTAACCTGCTCCTTGGGCATATCCTTCCAATGTCCGAGATGGTTATCAGGCTGGGATGGAGGCTGACAGATCACATGGAGTCCTTCAGGCAAGGTACACAAGGGCACAGTCCAGGCTTGTTGCAAATCTTGAAGGGCTGGGAGATTCTCTGTGGCAGTTTCTCGTGCACATCCTCCATGGAATTATCACAGATTTTACTGAAATGGAATTAACTCAGAGAGGGGAAGGAAATGGGAAGAATTAACCAGAGAAGGGTGAGCATCAAGAGAGGTGGGAGTGTGTGGAAAATTCAGTGCTATTAAAATTTCCAACTGGGTTTCACACGGAAAACTCAAATCGTTACCAGGATATAACAGGGAGAATCCTCACTGACATAAACAGGCTGAGTGTCAGAAACCCTAAGCCTCCGGTGCCCGACTCTCTCTGAGGCATTACAGTTCATGTGTCAATAAGGGAGACTTGGTGACATGGGGTTATATTATAATCAATGACCGGAGAGGCACAGATTAAAGATAAATGGCCAAATGTTAAGAGGGAAGATAAGGAAACACATTTTGACCCGGAGGGTGGTGACAGTCTGGGGCTCACTCCCTGTAAGGGTGGTTGGGGCAGAAACTCTCCCATAACATTGACGTATTTCGATGTGAAACTGTGATGCCAAGGTATACAGGGCTACAGGCCGAATGCTGGAACATGGAATTAGAATGGTGAGGTGGTGGTTTTGACTGGGGCTTTGGCTCATTGGGCCAAAGGGCCTTGTTCTTGTAGACCTGTTGTAGATGTCTGACTCTGCCAGGACTCCAGCAATGTGGCTGACCCTTACCTGCCATTTGAAAGGCCGAGCAAGCCACTCAGTTTCAGGGCAGTTAGGGATGGAGAACAAATGCTGGTCTTGTCAGTGACACCCACATCCCAGGAAAGAATAAACAGCCTCAGTAACACGGTCACCTGAACCTGCAGGTTTTCATGCCCCACTCCAGAGACTGGAGCACTATCCTGAGGCTGGCAAAGGCAAAGATGATCGGTTAAACCACTGCCCTCTCAGGTCAATGTGAATGTAAGGGTTTTCTGATCATCTCAGACAAAATTCCCCCCCCCCCCCCAGTGTGCTGACCAATACTTCTCTTATCACCAATGGCATCAACACAAATACAAAAACAAAATACTGCAAATCTCAAATAGAAGCGCGATGTTGGAAAAACGGAACAGGTGCAGCCTCTGTGGGGAGAGGAGGAATTACCTTTTTGAGGTTCAGTGATGTTTTATCAAAAAAGCAGCACCATTTTATTTTATTCCATTTTAAGTTGTTTTATTTATTTTATTTAAATTTTGTTGATCAAATTTTAGCCCGCTTGATTGGCACCATTTCCACACACATCCATTCCCTCCACACCAACACTCAGTAACATCTGTGTGTTCTATTTACAAGATGCACGGCAATAAATTCATCAAAAGTCCTGAGGCAACACCTTCTAAACCCATGATTACTTGAATCAAGATGGACAGGAGCAGAAGATACAATGGGAACATCACCCCAGCAAGTTCCCTCTAAGCTATTCACCAGTTTAACTTGGAAATATCATCACTGGGTCAGAATTCTGGAATTCCCTTCCTCAGGACATTGTGGGTCTACCTACAGCACAGGACAAGTAGAGATGGACAGTAAAAAGGCTGGTAAAGGTAAGAGGAGGTGTGATTTGGGACCAGAAAGTGAGACTGTGATGTTTCAGTTATTCCTGGACATTGGTGTGATCACATCTCAAATACTGTATTGTGTGTAGTTTTGGTCTGCTTATTGAGGCTAGAATATAAATGCATTGGAGGTGGTTCAGAGGAGTTTTACCAGATTGATCCCTGGTATGAGTGGGCTGTGTGATGAGGAAGGATTGGAAAGGCTGGCCTTGTTCTCAGTGGGGTTTAGAAGAGTGAGGGGTTTTCCTGTCCCACTGTATTCTCCAACCCCCTATCTGCTTCCCTCATGTGTCATACCCTCCTGCCCCTGACTACACGAGGAATTGAACTGTTTAGTCTTGAGGCCTATAACTTCCTTCTGGAACTAATCCTCCAGGTCTCTCCGGCACTCCCTGATGTATCACTGCTTTTTCAATTCAGCCTTCATTCCAAACTCCCTGAGTGGGAGCTCCTGTAGTTTTATACATTCACTGCAGATGTATTTACCCTGAATCATTTCAATGCAATAAAGAAATGTTGATCTCACTTACAAATGAAAAATATCCATTCCTTCATTAGAGCAGTAATTGTCTTCAGTCTGTTTTGAAGTTTCAGTACTTTCCATTTATTAAACTTCCCTAATGGACATGTCCTGAAGCAGTCTATTTAGACAGTCCCTCAAACTAAACAAATCTCAGATTCCTATTTTCTTGTTTATCATTTTGTTTCATTCAAACCAAGTGCGTGTGCAGGCTCCCATCAGCTGAAGTGACGGTTCCAAATCAGGTTGGAAAAGCAAAGGTAGGCTCCTTCTCTGAGTTCAACAAACTACCACACTGACCAAACTTCCCAGCATTCCCCTCTGTGCTGGCTGCACTCAGTGCGAGCTGCTGTATATAGGCTGCCCTGTATTTATACTATTTCTGATTTATATCACTCCATTCTGTTGTCCTGTTGTTCAGGATATGGGTTAAGCTCACCCATTTCTCAATCAAAAGCTTCCTTCTTTCAGCCTGAGAGAGACTTTACATTTGCAAACAGGAAATATGACTTCAATGCTGGAATCTGTTCTCAGGATTGATGGGCTCGATGATTTGATTCAGTGAAATAACCTCGTCTAATCTCTTCAGGGGCTGACATTTCAGGTGTAACTCTTCTTCAGGAAGGTGGGATAGGTGTGAGGGGAGTTGCAGATAAAGGGGTGGGTTGGAGCAAGATGGTGAGGTGGGGATAGTTTGAGAAAAATAGAGAGTATGACCTGATTGGTCGATGGGAGAGATGAATCCAGAATCATCCCTCCCCTCGACCAACCAGGTCCTATCCTCTACCTGTCTCCACCTATCCCCATCTAACCACCCTGCCCCGCCACTCCCTTTAACTGCAGCTCCCCCAAACCCACCCATCCCACTTCCTGAAGAAGAGTTACACCCAAAACATCGACATCTCCACCTCCTGATGCTGCCTGACTTGCTGTGTTCTCCCAGCCTCCTGCTTGTCAACCTTGGATTCCAGCATTTGCAGTTTTTTTGTCTCTAATCTCTTCAGGGCTCAGGATGAGTGTGAGGAGATTGGGCTTTGATGGAACTACGCACAGAATGAAGTCAAAAGAAGCAAAGCAAGAAAGGCAAGTGGATCGAATACAAGAGAGCAAGTTGTGAGGGAAAACCAATTATTACCAGTTTGGCAATTACAAAGGAGAGAGTGACAACATTGAATTGCTTCTGGTGTCATCCTCTGTGCCCTAACATTTCACAGAGCCAGCTCCACATCCATCCATTGGCTTTGTCATTGAGAGTCAAGTTCCCTTCCCACAGCCCTTTTTAAAATGTCCTGTACCAGAGAGGCTGAGAATATTTCACCTTTTCTGGGAAGGATAGAGAAATATAGGATGTCAAGGAGCAGATTCTCTGTCTGACAGAAGGATGTGTGTAGTCTGTGGATTCTGGAGACAGATCACTGAGATATTCCTCACTCCCATCAACACCTGACTTTATTCTGACATCAGTTTCTATTCTTCATTATAAAGTACCCCCACCAGTTTCAGACTAGACATTTCACACCCAGCCCCCATTTCCTCACATTGGAATCAAGAACCAAACTTGCCCCATCTCAGGATTGCCCTCTGAATGTGGTGTCAGTGTGCTAATGCTGTGTTTGATGAAAGAGCCACAGTGGAATCTGGGACTGAATCCAAGGGGTTTCTGAGCCCCCAGCAGCCTCCCCGCTGTGTGAGATTCTGTTTGGATAAGATTTCAGCCCCATGGTTCCCACTGATACTAAAACCATGGAGTGAGATTGCTGGAGCCACGTGTGGACTGAGGAACACAACAGTCAGGACAATGAGCTGCTCTGGAATCCACCCTGAGCCCTGGGTGATCCTCACTGAGATGGCCCAGGGGCTACAGAATATGACAGCAGAAGGTTTATCATTGATGGTCCTCCCCAGCCGTGACTCCCAGATGCCCCCGGATTGAACATTCTCAATCTGACCCCATGGACACACGGGGCAATTCCATCCCATTTGAAGAGGAAAGAAAACCCAGGTCTAATTTATGGAATATGTATTTCTCAAACCCTGTAGAATTGTTATTCTGAGTAACAAGAGCCTGCTGGTCATATTCATAAATACAGGGTTCCCAATGGCACTGGCTCACAAACAATTGAGTTGAATTTCTTGGCCTAGGATCTTGTTGAGCCTAAGGGATGGGTGAGGGAATTTCCATCAGATTATTGTGTTCCCCAGTGTCCCTTCCTGCCTTCCTTCTTTTCTCCATTTATTGGGAAAGAATTCCGTGGGTGGCACGGTGGCAGTGGGTGGCACGGTGGCACAGTGGTTAGCACTGCTGCCTCACAGCGCCTGAGACCCGGGTTCAGTTCCCGACTCAGGCGACTGACTGTGTGGAGTTTGCACGTTCTCCTTGTGTCTGCGTGGGTTTCCTCCGGGTGCTCCGGTTTCCTCCCACAGTCCAAAGATGTGCAGGTCAGGTGAATTGGCCATGCTAAGTTGCCCGTAGTGTTAGTTAAGGGTAAATGTAGGGGTATGGGTGGGTTGCGCTTCGGCGGGTCGGTGTGGACTTGTTGGGCCGAAGGGCCTGTTTCCACACTGTAAGTAATCTAATCTAAAAAAAAATCTAAAAATTCCTTGGGGCCCTGCATTCCTTCTGAAAGAACCCCTTCTGGACACAGTTGTAGAATTGCCCTCCTGCTCCAGGGACCCCATTACTCCCTCGATTCTCCCCCTCTTGTTCCAGGCCTTGAAGTTGGAGGTTAACACTTCACACACCTTTCCCTGAGGTTTCAGCTCTGGCCATTTCCAAAGCACACACAGAGACAGAGACTGAATCTTCTTCATCTTTATTCCCTTTTCCAGATTGACATTGACAGAAAACAGTCAGCAATTAACAGCCCAGACAGAGGAAGCTGCTCAAATTCACAGCCACAATGGAGCTTGAGGAAAACACTTGTGGAATTTTTCTCAATAACATAAGAATCCTGTCCCTTTAAACAGTGACAAAACATTAAATTGGAACTAGCGACTGAGCAGGAAGGAGATCTGGTTTACTGAAGCAGAGACTTCTGAGGTTCACATTATTTTGTACAGCTGACAGTTTTCAGCATCTTTGAGAGGTTTTACTTGGCATCACTAGTCTTCACTGTCCAATCAAACACTCCTAGAACAGGGTCAGCATGGGGTTTGATACAGAGTAAAGCTTGTTTTTGATAATTCCAAAGACGTGCCTTAACTCGTGAACGTCAGACGTGTCTCTGAGCCAGTCCTGAGAAGGAAGAGAATTGAAATTCAGTGCTGACAATGACCTTTGTCCTGCCAGCTCAGCCCTGTTCTGTTTAAAGTTGT
Source organism: Hemiscyllium ocellatum (assembly GCF_020745735.1). Lineage (NCBI taxonomy): Eukaryota > Metazoa > Chordata > Chondrichthyes > Orectolobiformes > Hemiscylliidae > Hemiscyllium > Hemiscyllium ocellatum. The sequence goes on from NC_083409.1 coordinate 16,361,681, forward strand.
ATCTCCTCTGTGGACTGTCTCAAACACTCTACACACATTCTGATCTCTTGATGCTCTTGCTGAGGGGAGAGGGGAGGGTCACGTGGGTGAGGGCACAGGAGAAGCGAGCGTCAGACTCCCAGTCAGACCCAGAGAGGGTCAGCAGGCTGCTGACACTGTAGGTGCTGTCCGAAGCTCGCAGGTAGTTGCTGGTCTGAACCCCATCCGAAATGATTGCACCGTCCTTCTTCCACTGCACCTCCAGCTCATCGGGATAGAAGTGATTGGCAAGGCACACCAGGGTGGCAGTGCCCTTGGCATTGACCTGCTCCGGGGAGGGAGGTAGCAGGGTCAGCTTGGGCTGAGAGTTGTCACGGCCTGAAAGACAAGAGAAACTATTTTAATCCCTGTAATTCAAAGGGATTTCAACTCTGTAGGTTCACTGGCAAAACAATCCATTTGAACATTTGTATCCAATACCTAACAAGCCCCATAAAAGGACAGGGACTTTTAAAATTGCTTCTTGTTATGTGAGTGTCACTGGAAGGGCCAGCATTTATTATCCATCCCTAATCGCCGCTGAGAAAGTGATAGTGAAAGAGAAGGGACAGTTTTGGACCATCATTTTTGGAATGTATGTGAGCAGCTGAAAGGGCTATCAATGGGGGAGCATTTCAGTGACAGTGATCAGAACTCAGTGAGATTGAGAGTAGGGATGGAAATGGAGAACCACGGAACAAGTGTAAAAGTTTTTATTTGGGAACAAACCATTTTACTAAACAGGTCAGGGATTGGGTAAAAGTAAGCTGAAAGACAAAATGCAGGGATGAAATTTACTAGGACCTGAGGAAAGCAAAGAGCTGACAGGATGAATTGTGTCCAGATGAAGTCAGTGAAATCCCAGTGATGTTTTATAATCACAGAAAGAACAAGAGAATGAAGGAATGTGAGGCCCATTCGAGAGCAGGAAAGGAACTTGTGTGCGGGGGTGGGAGATGGAGCAATGGTTCCTCATGAAAACATTCGGTCTGTTTTCACAAAAGAGAGGGACAAAGCAGGAACTGTAGTTCAGGAGGAGGACTGTGCAACATTGGAATGGCATCTTTCACATCTGAAAGACTCCCAGTTCATCCAAAGAAAAGAAAGATCCATGCTGTCCCCAAGACATTTGCAGACAGTGTGGGACTTGTTTGAAATGTGGTCACTGTTGTAATATAGGAAATGTGCAAGCCAGATTGTACACAGCAAGATCCCACAAGCAACAATGAACCAAGGAACATTTTGAGTGACGTTTGTTCAGGAATAAATATCAGCCTGAATACAATTCAAAGAGAAAGTAACTGGAACAGTTGGATGGAAAATGAGAAAAATGAAAGTTAAAGGAGAAGGGAGAATTGTTGGTTAGTGATGGGATTCATTGTTACCAGGAAATAAAAGGAAAGGGACAGAGCGTTGTGAATGTCATATTGTACTGAGGAAACTTAAAAGTGCAGGGAAGGTCACTATAGAACAAGCTTAAAGGCTTTGTCTCTTAATGCATGACCCATTCGGAATATGGTCGACAAAGTGGTACCACACAAACCAAGGTAAATCAAGCTTCAAGGAATTTAAACTAATTCAAGAAGGTAGGGCCTCAGGACACTTTATTAAATCATTCGGATCAAGTACTAGGATAGAGAGTATAGAAAGGATGAGGAATTGAACTTGAGGCCCCGCAGGGTGGAATGGTGGATCAGTGGTTAGCACTGCTGTCTCACAGCTCCGGAGACACAGACTCAATTCCGACTGACTGTCTGTGTGGGGTTTACACATTCTCCCTGTGTCTATGTGGGTTTCCTCCCATTGTCACAAAGATGTGTAGGTTAGGAGGATTATCCATGGGAATTATAGGGTGGGTGGGATGCTTTTAGGAGGGTCAGTCTGGGCTGAATGGCCTGCCTCCACAATGTAGGGATTCTATGAATTCTAAAGGAGATAACTATGAGAAGGAGACAGTCAATGCACCACTGCAGGTGTTGTACTTCGATGCATCGAGTATATGAAACAAGGTAAATGAGCCTGTAGCGCAGGGATGTGGCTGCAAGGAGATCAGGGCTGGGAACTAAATATCCAAGGATACACATCCTATTGAAAGGAAATGCAAGGGGATAGAGGGTCAAGTGTGAAGGAGGAACTGAAGGTAATCCTTGTTAGTCAGGAAATGGTCTTGGAGAAGCTGATGCTAGGGCCTGATGTTCTGCATCCCAGAGTCCTTAAGAAAGTGGGTCTAGAAATAGTGGACACATTGGTGATCATTTTCCAGCATTCTGTCGACACTGACAGAGTTCCAATGGACTAGACAGTATCCAATATAACCCCACTTTTTAATAAAAGGAACGAGAGTGAAAATGAGGAATTACACATGAGGAAAACGCTGGAGTCAGTTATTAAAGATACAATAACCGAGCATTTGGAAAGCAATGACAGGATCGGTCCAAATAAGCATGGATTTACAAAAGGGAAATTAGGGCTGACACATCTCCTGGAAGTTTTTGAGGATGTGATCAGTAGAGAGTAGACAAGGCTGAATCAGTGGATAACAACAAAAATGATGAAAAAGTTCAGCAGGTCTGGCAGCATCTGTGGAGAGCAATCGAAGTTAGTGTTTCGAATTGAGTGACCCTACTTCAGAACTCAGTGGACAGTGAGTATCTGGGCTTTCAAAAGGCTTTTGACAAGGTCCCATACAAGAGATTAGTGAGTTACATTAAGCCCCATGGTATTGGATGTAATGTATTATCATGGAGAGAGAACTCATTGCCAGATAGAAAGCAGAGAGTTGGAATAAATGAGTCCTTTTCAGAGTGGCAGGCAGTGATGAGTGGGGTACCACAGGGTTCAGTGCTGGGACCCCAGCTGTTCACAATACACATAAATGATATGGACAAAGGAATTGAATGCAATCCCTACAAACTTGCAGATGACATGAAGCTGGGTGGCAATGTATGTTGTGAGGAGGATGCTAAGAGGCTGCAGGGTGACTTGGACAGGCTGGCTGAGTGGACATATACTTGGCAAGTGCAACATAATGTGGGTAAATGTGGGATGATCCACTTTTGTGGTAAACAGATTATGAATGAATGGTGGACGTTTAGGAAAAGGTGAGGTGCAGTGAGAGCTGGGTGTCATTGAAAGGGGGCATGCAGGTGCAGCAGGCAGTGAGGAAAGCTAATGGCATGTTGGCCTTCACAGTGTATTGGAGTAAGGATGTCTTGTAGAATTAAACAAGGCCTTGGTGAGGCCTCACCTTGAGTATTGTGTGCAGTTTTGGTCTCCTAGTCTGAGGAAGGACATTCTTGCTATTGAGGGAATCCAGCGAAGGTTCACCAGACTGATTCCCGGGATGGCAGGACTGACATATGAGGAAAGACTGGATCGACTGGGCTTGTACTCACTGGGATTTAGAAGACTGAGAGGAATCTCACGGAAACATATAAAATCCTGATGAGATTTGACAGGGTCGATGCTGGAAGAATGTTCCCAACATTAGGAAAGTTCAGAACCAGGGGTCACTGTCTACGATTAAGGGTTAAGTTATTCAGATGATGTGAACCTGTGGAATTCTCTACCACAGAAAGCTGGTGGGGCCAGTTTGTTAGATATATATCAAGAGGGACGTGGTCCTTGAGGATGAAGGGATTTATGGGTATAGGGGGAAGGTGGGAATGGGAAACTGAGATTACATAATCAGCCATGATCATATTGAACGGTGGTGCAGGCTCGAAGGGCTGAATAGCCTGTTCCTGCAGCTATTTTCTATATTTCTATGTTTCTAATGATAGGTAGATGTGTGAGGGGTGTGGAGGTGGGGTGTGGGAGGAGAAAGTTTATCCTGTCAGGAAGAACTGAAATTTATCGATAGCAAGAGGAAATATTGAGTGGGAATGCATAGAATCTGTGTGAGTCAACTTAAGAAACCACAAAGGAACAAAGCCCCTGATGGGAGTTATGTACCAGACTCCGCGCAGTCGTCAGGATGTGGGTCAGAAAATAAATCAGGAGATAGAAAAGGCATGTAAGAAAGGGATTATTACATAGTCATGGGGACTGCAATATGCAGGTGGACTGGGAAAGTCAGGTTGGGAATGGATCTCAAGGAAAGGAATTCATAGAATGTCTGCGAGAGGCTTTTTTTGGAGCAGTTTATGGTAGAGCCACAAGGAAACAGGTAATTCTGGATTTGTTAATGTGTAATGAGGTAGCTCTGATTGGGGAGCTGAAGGTGAGTGAACCCTGAGGGGGTAGTGACAATGATATGATAGAATTCACCCTGCAGTTTGAGAGGGAGAAGCTGGAATACTATGTAATAAGAGGAGTTAATGAGCAAGTTAGACAAAGGAGAGCCAATGGACATGATCTATTTGGATTTCCAGAAGGCCTTTGACAAGTTGCCACACAGGAGGCTGCTAAATAACATAAGAGCCCATGGGGTTTGGGGTCCTCTACTGACATGGGTAGAGAGTGAGAATAAATGGATCTTTTGCAGGATGGCAGCTGGTGCCTCCTGCAGTTCAGCAGGGGGCAGTGTTGGGACCTCAGCTATTCATGTAACAATTAATTATATATTAACGATCAGGGAAAAGGAACTGAGGGCATTGTTCTTAAATTTGCTGATAACACAAAGATGAAGTGAGGGACAGGGAGCGTTGAGGAGTAGGGAGGCTGCAGAAGGACTTGGAAAGGCTCAGAGAGTGGGCAAAGGAGTGGTAGATGGAATAGAAAATGGGAATGTGTGAGGTTATGCAGCTTGGTTGGAAGAATAGAGGCTCAAACTGTTTCCTAAATGGGGAAATTTGGAATCCTGAAACGCAAAGTGGCTCAGGAGGCCTCTTTCAGGTTTCTCTTAAGGTTAATATGTAGGTTCAGTTGGCAATTAGGAAGACAAATGCAATGTTAGCATTCATTTCAACTGAGTTAGAATACAAGAGCAGGTGTGTCCTGCTGAGGCTGTATGAGACTCTGGCCAGGCTGCATTTGGATTATTGTGAACAGTTTTGGGACCCATATCTAAGGAGGGATGTGCTTGTATTAGAGGAGATCCAGAGGAGGTTTATAAGAATGACCCTGGGGGTGACAGCCTGGTCTGATGAGGAGCGGTTGAGAACTCTGGATGTGTACTTGATGGAGTTCAGAAGGACATGGGAGGATCACATATACACTTACACAACACTGAGAGGCCTGGATAGGGACGTGGAGAAGATGTTTCCACCAGTAAGTGAAACAAGGACCAGAGGGTACAGCCACAGAATTTAGGGATAACTCATTAGGACTGAGATGCGAAGGAATTTCTTCTGCCAGAGGGTGGTTAATCTGTGGAACTCATTGCAGTGGAGATGAAGTCATTGAGTGTATTTAGGACAGACATTGATAGATTCCTGATTGGAAAGGCGAACAAGCATAATGGGAAGAAGGCAGGAGAATAGTCTTGAGAAACACATGACCAAACAGCACAGCAGACTTGATGGGGCGAATGGCCTAATTCTGATATCTTTTGAAGAGACTCTGCAAAACCCCAGAAAACTGAAAGCTCTGGATTGTGAGCCCTGCTGGAGCTGTTTGTCATTAGAACTTTGCCAAGAGATAACCAAAGAGTGGAGACAGTATGCATCTTGTTCCTTGTGGGAACTTCAGAATGCTTCCGAGCTGCTCCTGGAATACAATGTGAGCAGGAAGTGTGGTCAGTGACAGCAGTTGGAGCTCTGGGCTTCGGAGCTTGAGCAGCAGCTGGTGTCAGTGTGGAGCGTCCGTGAGGCTGAGAGCTCCGTGGAGAGCACGTTTCTAGATGTGGTCACTCTGCAGCTTCAGAGTACGCAGGGAGAGAGGGAATGGGGAAGCAGCAGACAGTCCAAAAGGACCAGGCAGCTAGTACAGGAATACCCTGAGTGCATCCCGCTCTCCAACAAAAATTCAGTTCAGAATCCCGATGAGAATGATGGTTCATCTGGGGAATGCAGCCAATGCACCAAGATGGGGGGAAGCTGTACAGGGGGGCACAAGGAACTGGAAGAGCGATAGTGAGAGGAGATTCGAGAGTGAGGGCAATCGATAAGATTTTCTGCAGCTGCAGATGGGAATCCAGGATGGTGTGTTGTCTCCCTGGTGCCAGGGTCAAGGATGTCACTGAGTGGCTGCAGAGCACCCTGAGGGGAGAGGGGGAACAGGCAGCAGTCATGGTCCACATCGGTCCCAGTGACAGAGGGAGAAAAAGGATGTGCTCCTGCAGTCAGAATTTAGGGAGCTTGGGAGGCAATTCGCAACAGGAACTCAAAAATAGGAATCTTTGGATTACTCCCATGACCAATGCAAGTGAGGATAGGAACAGGAAGATAAGACAGGTGGATGTGGGCTGGAAATGTGGTCCAGGAGGGAGGGCTTTAGATTCTTGGGTCTTTGGGAATGACCTGGTGGGAGATGCAACCTCTATAGACTGGATGGGTTGCTCCTGAACATAGCAGGAATTGAGCTCCTCGTGGGGTGATTTGCTGGTGCTGTTGGAGAGGGTTTAAATTAATATTGAAGGGCCGTGGGAACCAGGAGGGTAATATCAGGAAGGAACACCAAGGAACACAGAACCCTGGAAAAAATTGTTCGCATCAGAGTAAGGAGTAGTAACTTCCTAGGCAGGGTCAGAGTGAGAGAGAGCCAGCAATAAATTCTAAATCTGGCTGGCTGTGCATGTATGGGACTGCACAGAGTGTGGGGAATAAGACTGGGGAATTACAGACACAGATTACCAAGTGGAAATCTGATGTTGTTGCTCTAACAGATGAGGTTCAAATGAAGACAGGACTGGGTGTTAAATATTCCTGGATACAAAGTGTTCAGGAAAGATAGGAAAGGGGGGAAAGGGTGAGAGGTGTGGGATTGATTAAGGAGATCGGTGCAGAGCTGGAGAAAGAAGGTGTCTCAAAGGGGTCAAGGACAGAATCGATTTGGTTCAAGATAAGGAACAAAAAGTTGCAATCAGGTTGTTCAGTGCAGTCTGTAGGTCACTGACTAGTGGGAAGGATGTAGGGGAGCAAACCTGCAAGGAATTTACAGAGAGGTGCAAACATTACAGGATTTTAATTGTCAGAATATCAACTGAGACAGCAACTAGATCTTGGGAATGAGGAAATCCAAGTAGATCAAGTGTCAGTGAGAGGACATTTAGGGAAGAGTGATCATTGTATCATAAAGTTTAGGGGAACAATGGAAAAGGACAACGGACAATCCAGCATAAAGTCATGATCATGGATCGTATCCCATGGATCACCCCCAATGTTTCACTCTTAGAATTTTTCACATTTTATTTTAAAACAGAGTATGAATGAGTTACAAATATAATATTTTGCTTCAGTATTTACAGTTGAGAAGGACATGGAAGTGAAGGAAATTTGGGAAATAAATGTTGATGTCTTGAGAAGAGCCCATATTACAGAAGAAGACGTGCGGTAATCTGCTCTTTAAACTCATAAAGATAGATAAATTCCCAGGACCTGATCAGCTCCATCCCAATACTTTGTGGGAAGCTTGGGAAGAGACAGTGATGCCCCTTGTGGAGATGTTTGTATCATCAACAGCCACGGGTGATGTGCTGGAAGACGGGGGTGTGTCTAATGTTGAGCTGTTATTTAATGAGATCTGCAAGGAATACACAGGGAATTATAGACCAGTGAGTCTGATCGTGGTAAATTGTTGGAGGGGAATTTGATAGACAGGATCTAAATGCATTTGGAAAGACAAGGATTGATTAGGGATAGTCCACATGGCTTTGTCAGTGGGAAAATGTGTCTTACAAATTTTTTTGAGGACATGACCAATAAGATAGCTGAGGGCAGAGTGGTAGACATTGTCTACATGGACTTTAGCAAGGCCTTTGATAATTTCCTGCATGGACATCTGGTTAGTAAGGTTAGATCAAATGTGATCCAGGAAGAGCAAGTTAATTAATACAAAATTGGCTTGATGGTTGGAGACAGAGTGTGGTGGTAGAGGGTTGCTGTTCAGACTGGAAGCCTGTGACAAGCGAAAGGATTGCTTCCGGGTTCATCATTGTTCGTCATTTATAGAAACAAATTGAATGAGAATATAGGAAGTATAGTTTGTGAGTTTGAAGATGACACCAAAATTGGCGGTTTCATGGTCAGTGAAGAAGGCTATTTGAGAGTACATTTACATTATGCATTGAGATAATAGCAAGGTGTTGCATTTTGGTACAGGCCAGGGCTAACACAGTTAATTGTGGGGCCATGGGGAGTGTTGTCAAACAGGGAGACCAAGGGGTGGACGCACATAGAGGATTGAAACTGGTGTCACGTGTAGACAGGGTGGTGAAGAAAGCATTTGGTACACTTGCCTTCATCGGGTATGGGAGTTGGGACATTACAGCTTCCCAAGATGTTGGTCTGGCCATGTTTCCAATCCACCTGCTATTGGAAGGATAGCATTCAACTGGAAAGAGTGTAAAAAGGATGACAAGGATGTCACCGAGACTGGAGGGTTTGAGTTATAAGGAGAGACTGGTTAAGCAGGGCTACTTTCTTTGGAAGCTCAGAAGCTTCAGGGTGACATTTTAGAGATTTATAAAATCATAATGGGCATAGATAAGGTGACTAGCTAAGGTCTTTTCCTCACGGTAGGTTAGTACAAACCTAGCGGGCAGCGGTTTAAAGTGAAAGAGGAAAGATTCAAAAGGGACCTGAGGTATCCCTCTTTCTGGCAGACAGTGGTATTGAATGAACTGCCAGAGAAAGTCGGAGAGGCGAGTATGATTAAAACATTTAAAAAACATTTGAACAGGTACATTGGAAGAGAAAAGGGATAGGAAATGAGCCAAATGCAGGCAAATGGGACTATGGGGAATAGAAAAGGTATATATTTCACAAAGGATATGAATATTTTGCAGATGGCATGACAGAAAATTCCCATGGAAGGCTCAGGGATGAGGAACGTCAGTTATGAAAATATATTGGAGAAGTTCAGACTGTCTTCCTTGGAGAAGAGAAGGCTGAGAGGAGATTTGTTTGAGGAATTCAACATCAGGAGGGGTCTGGACAGAGTAAACAGGGAGAAAATGTTCCCTCTCATTAAAGGATTGAGAGCGAGAGCCACAGATTGAAAGTAATTGATAGAAGAAGCAGAAGTGAGAGAAGGAAAAACATTTTCATGAAGCAAGTGGTTAAGGTGTGGAATGCACTGCCTGAGAGTGTGGTGGAGGCAGCTTCAATTGAAACATTCTGAAGGGAATGAGACTGTTATTTGAAAAGGAACAATGTGCAGGGTGACAGGGAGAAGGCAGGAGAATGACACTCAGTCAATTGCTCATTCAGAGAGCCAGTACAGATGGGATGGGCAGAATGGTCTCCTTTTGCACTGTAACAGTTTTGTGATTGTGTGATTGAGTAGAGTTAAAGCTGGTGGAGGTGGGAGCTCGGTGTCTCACTGTGCTGCTGCTGCTGCTGCTGCTGCTGAGGTCAGTGAGATCAGAGACTGGGACAGGGAGCCAGAGCTCACATCAAACTCTGCCCCGTGTCCGTCACACTGAGACTGGCAGGAGGCTACTCACTGATTTCACTCCATGCTGCAGGAATGGGACCACAGGCTGCAAATGGACAGAGCTCCTCCACACAGTGAGTAAACTTCCTGACTTCTGTCTTGCTTAAAGGGGGCAATGGAACTAAAGAAATACAGCTGGACACCCTGTTAAACACAGTGCTCCTCAATCAACCATTTCATTCACTGCAGCTTCCCACTAACACCTTCAACAATTCAGCATTTGTGTTTTAGCAAGTTTGATATTGAAAGGGTTTACTTACTCAGTCGGAGTTTGGTTCCTTTACCGAACGTAAGGGAAGCTCTCACTTTGCTGACAGTAATAATCAGCGACATCCTCATTCTGAACGTTGCTGATTGTCAGGGTGAAATGTGTGCTGGACACTTCTGTCCCGGTGAATCTGTTTGAGACTCCTGTGAATAGTGATGCAGCATTGTAGATCAGGAGAGAGGGTTTCTGTCCTTCCCGCTGCTGGAACCATTCAACATCACCACTGGCACTCTGACTGGATTTACAGGTGATGGTTGCGGTCTGGCCCAGTTCCACTGACAGCACCGGGGGAGACTGAGTCATGATGATGTCCCCACTGATACCTGAGGGGTCAGAGAGGAACACAGTGAAGTCAGAACTGTCACAGAAAGAGCCAGTCAAATGAGAGATTGTTGGAGACACTGAGCATTCCTCTGGTTTCAGCATTTTCCCTTCAATCACAAGTCAGTGGAATTGGAGTGAAATGGAGAGCAGCTAAAGATTCAAGGTGGAAGGAGAGAGATTTGTACCTGCGACACAGAATGCCAGGGGCCAGATCAGCTGGGTGTGTGAAATCATGGTGTGTGCTCCTGTCCCTGTGCCTGGTTCCTGATAAACTCTCCCTTCACTGGGCTCTGCTTTATAAAGCTGCAGCCTGTGTGAGTCTGACTGGGTGTTCCTCAGTATGTAAATAGCATCAGGCAGAGAGAGCCACGTCAGCCCCCCACACTTCCTGTTTTTACTCTCTCTCTCTCTCATCCTTCCCTAGTTCCTCCCACCCTTTTCCCTTCTATCTCTTTTTCACCTTTCTCTTGAATATAATCCTGTTGTTCATTGACTTACTCCCTCTTTTTCTTTTGATCTCCCTTTCCTTCTGTATTGGTTGGTCTGTCTTTCTCTCTCTCTCTCTCTCTCTCTGTCTGATCATCCATTCCTCTCCATCACTTATCTTTCTACCTGTTTCCTCACTCGCCCCCACAATCTCTCATTGCCTCACTCCATCCTTGTCTCTCTCCCTCCAGTCACTCTCTAACTGATCTCTATAGCAGGTGTTGTTCCAGAACATTGGAACACTGAGTCATGGGGCAGCAGCTAAATGCCTCGCCCTCTCTCACTCAATCTCACAATGTGCACTTGTTCTCTCGCTCTCTCTCTCTCTCTCTCTCTCCCTCACTCTCTGTCTTCTGTCTCTCTATCTCTCAATCAGAAGCTCAATGACATGAACAGCATTGAACAACTTGCAAAAGTCATTAACGCTAATCCCACCTTGGCATTGAGGGAGAGGATCAGCCAGGATCATATTGAATGACAGAGCAGCCTCACAAGACCAAACCCAAACCTAAACCCTAATCCTAACCCGAACACTAACCCTAACACTAACCATAACCCAGAACCCAACCCTAACCTGAACCTGAACCCGAACCCTAACCCGTACCCTAACCCAAACCCTAACCCTAACCCTAACCCTAACCCAAACCCTAACCCTAATTCCAAACCCTAACCCTAACCCATACCCTAACCCAAACCCAAACCCTAATCCTAACCCGAACACAAACCCTAACCCTAACCCTAACACAAAACCCAACCCTAACCCGAACCTGAACCTGAAACCTTACCCATACCCTAACCCATACCCTAACCCAAACCCTAACCCTAACCCTAACCCAAACCCAAACCCTAACCCTAACCCTAACCCGAACCCGAACCCAAACCCAAACCCAAATCCTAACCAGAACACTAACCCTAACCCTAACCCTAACCCAAAACCCAACCCTAACCCGAACCTGAACCCGAACCCTAATCCATACCCTAACCTAAACCGTAACCCTAACCCTAACCCTAACCCAAACCCAAACCCCAACCCCAACCCCAACCATAACCCAAACTCTAACCCAAAACCTAACTCAAACCCGAACCCTAACACAAACCCAAACCCGAACCCAAACCCTAACCTGAACCCAAACCCAAACGCTAACCCTAACCCCAACCCTAAACCTAACCTATACCGCAACCCAAACCCAAACCCAAACCCCAACCCCAACCCCAACCCCAACCCCTACCCCAACTCTAACCCAAACTCTAACCCAAAACCTAACCCGAACCCTAACCAAACCCAAACCCTAACCCGTAACCTAACCCGTACCCTAACCAGAACATTACTCCTGCTCCCTGTTTCTATCTATGTACGTCTGTGATATCTTCAATCTCTGCCCCTGGGTATTGATTCCTCTACTCATGGAAAAATTGACTTCTTGTCCACTATATCTCTGCCCCTCATAATCTTATAGCTCTTTATTAGGTCCCCTTTCAACCTTCACTGCTCCAAGATAAACAAACACAGCCTTTCCAATCCTTCCTCACAGCTCAGACCCTCCAGGCCAGGCAGCATCCTGGGAAATCTCTGCATCCTCTCGAGTACAGTCATATTCTTCTCATAATGTCTCTTTCACTAGATTCTCTTTACTCCTAGTCTCACACCTACTTTGCATCTTTCTCTCTCTCTCTCTCTCCTCTCCCTCAGTCACACTGTTTCATACTCTATCTCATTCTCTCTCTCTCTCTTTCTCTCTGTTTCTATTATTCAACCCCACCATCTCTACCTCCCTCTAACTCTCTGTCCCTCTCCCTCTCTACTTTTGCTCATCTTACATTTCCTCAGGCTCACTCTACCTCTATCTCATTCACACCCTGTCCTTCTCTCTCTCCCTCTCTCTCTCTCACTCTCTCTCTCCAAATGGCCCTCTCCCTCTCTCTCTTTCTCTCTCTGTCTTACTCTATCTCCCTCTCTCTTTCTTTCCCACAACATCCCAGGTGGTAACAGTTAAATACAGGGTAAATCTCCCTCTGCTTTGAACCACCAATAGGTGTTAACCCTTGACCCCAGAAGCATGTCTTCTCCTGGAGGAAGGTCCCATTTCCCACATTGACCAGGCTTTGGTATCTCTCAGGAAGACAGACATATTCTTGCCAAATGAAGGGCAGTTTTGTGCTGTTGGCTTATTCTCACTGGGGACTGGTTCAGACGCAAACCTCATTCCATGAAGGCTCAGCAGAGAGAGGAGATCCTCAGGCCATGAGTGTGAATTGGAGGGACAGGACAGGTTCTGACCCACTGACCCATCCTGTCCATTCATAACATGTTCCAATACCTTCTCCTCTCCTTCCCCTTCCATGGTCAAGCTCCAGTTTTACTGTCAAGGTAAGAACCCTCCTGGTCCTCACCTTCCACCCCACTGACCTTCGTATACATTGCATCATCCTCCGTTATTTCTGCCACCTATAAACAGATGCCAGCAACAGAGATATATTTCCCTTCCCATCCCTATCTGCTTTCCATAAAGACCATTCCTTCTGTGACTCACTCATCAGGTCCACCACCAATCCACCGTCCCCACTCGGCACCTTCCCCTGCCACCAAAGAAACCTGAGCCCACAACACCCCCCTTATCTCTGTCCAAAACTCCAAAGGAGCCTTCCACATCCATCAAAGTTCCACCTGCACTTCCACATGTGTCATTTACTGTATCCGTTGCTCCCAATGCGGTCTCTTCTAATTGAGGAGACAGGATGTCTTCGAGCAGAATGCTTCAGAGAACTTCTCCGGACACTCGCACCAACCAACCTCACCGCCCCCTGGCCAAACACTTCAACTCTGCCTCCTACTCTGCCAAGGACATGTAGGTCATGGGCCTCCTACATCACCACTTCCTAGCCACCCGACACCTGGAGGAAGAACACCTCATCTTCTGCCTCAGGACCCTCCAACCCCACGGCATCAATGTGAATTTTACCAGGTTCCACGTTTCCCCTCTCCCCATCTTATCCTAGTTTCAATCTTTCAACTCGGCACTGTCCCATCTGTCCCCACATGACCTGTCCCATCTGTCAATCTTCCTTCCCACCTATCCTCTCCACCCTCCTCTCCGACCGATCTCCATTACCCTTACCTCCATCTATCTCTCACACTCTCAGCTTCCTTCCCTCCAACTTTGGAATGAGGACCAGGAAGAGATAATTCAGTCCTTCGAGCCCTGATCTTGCCTGACCTTATCCTCCTCTCCACTTTCCAGACTGCTCCCTATTGCCCTCTATCCTGCTTTTCATCAGAAAGATATCTGCTTCTTTATTGAATCTGTTGATTGACTTTGCCTCCACTGTGCTCTGGGGGCAGTGACTTCCACAGATTCTCAACCCTCTGAGAGAACGCCTTACAATAGAATAGAATCCCTTCAGTATAGAGACAGGTCATTTGGCCCAACAGGTCCATAGCGGCCCTTCAAAGAGCATTCCACCCAGACCCATCCCCTTACCCTTTCCCTGTAACCCTACATTTCCCATGACTAATGAACCTAACCTACACATCCCTGAACACAATGGGAAATTTAGCATAGCCAATCCTCCAAGTACATACATCTTTCAACTGTGGGAGCAGCACCCAGATAAAACCCCCACAGATAGGGGGAGAATCTACAAACTCCACACAGCTGCCCAAGGGTGGGATCAAACGCAGCTCCCTGAACTGTGAGGCAGTAGTGCTAACACTGCACCACCATGCCATTGTAGTTTATCCACATCACAGTTTTGAACCTACCTCACCCATTCTATATCTATGACCTATTGTTCGAGACTGTCCCACAGGAGGGACATCTGTTCCATGTCTGACTTATCAGTCCCCTTTAGCATCTTATTTTCCTCGCTCAGATCCCCTGTCATGCGACTGAATTCCAGTGAGTATAAGCCCAAGCTATTCAACTATTCCTCATACGACAGCCCTTTCATCCCGGGAATCAGTCTGGTGAATATCCTCTGAACTGCATCCAGTGCCACCATATCCTTCATCAAATAAGGAGACCAAAACTGGACACAATACTTCAGATGTGGTCTCACCAATGCCTCACAGAATTGTAACAATATTTCCTTAATTCTGTAATCCAGTCCTTTTATAATAAATACCAAGATTCTAATAGCTGTAAGAAATGCCAACATTCCAATTCCATGGAACTCAATTGGAACCTCCAACAGAGATCAGTAAACATGGGCCTCCTTCCATCTGGACTCTCCAAAAGACGCCAATAAACCTGGACCTCATTCCCACTGGGCCATCCAACAGAGATCAGTAACCATGGGCCTCCATCCCACTGGGATGTCTAATGGACAGCAGTGAGCACGGGCCTCTTTCTCACTGGCCCTCCATATTGGAACTTCAAACCCCACATCCTCTCCATCACGAGGTCTTCTATTTCAATCTCCACAAGATTGATCGTCTATGCACGACATCAGCCCCATGACCACAGAAACCTTTATTCCTGCTCATCCCATATCTAAACTCTCCCAGCTTAGAGTCATAGAGTCAGAGAGATATACAACACGGAAACAGACCCTTTGGTCCAACACATCCATGCCGACCAGATATCCCAACGTAATCTAGTCCCACCTGCCAGCACCCGGCCCATATCCGTCCAAACCCTTCCTATTCATATGCCCATCCAGATGTCTTTTAAATGTTGTAATTGTACCAGCCTCCACCACTTCCTCTGACAGCCCATTCCATAGACGTACCACCTGATGCATGAAAACGTTGCCCCTCAATACTCTTCTATATCTTTCCCCTCTCACCCTAAACGTAACCTCTCAAGTTCTGGACTCCCCTACCCCCGGGAAAAAACTTTGTCTATCTACCTTATTTATGCCCCTCATGATTTTGTAAGCCCCCAAAAGGCCATTCCTCAGCCTACAACGTTCCAAGGGAAACAGCCCTAGCCCATTCAACCTCTTCCTATAGCTCAAATCCTCAAACCCTGGCAACATCCTTTTAAATCTTTTCTGAACCTTTTCAAGTTTTACAACATCCTTCTGAAAGGAAGGAGACCAGAATTGCACAGAATATTCCAAACTTGGTCTAAGCAATGTCCTGTTAGGCCACAACATGACCTCCCAACCCCTGCTCTCAATACTCTGAACAATAAAGGAAAGCATACCAAACACCTTCTTCACTATCCTATCTACCTGCGATTCTACTTTCAAGGAGCTATGAACCTGCACTCCAAGGTCTCTTTGTTCAGCAAAACACCCATACCATTAAGTGTATAAGTCCTGCTAAGTTTTGCTTTCCCAAAATGGAGCATTAATCTAAATCAAACTCCATCTGCCACTCCTCAGCCCATTGGCTCATCTGATCAAGATCCCATTGTAATCTGAGGTAACCTTCTTCGATGTCCACTACACCTCCAATTTTGGTGTCATTTGCAAACTTACTAACTCTACCTCTTTAGCACACATCCAAATCATTTATATAAATGATGAAAAGTAGCAATGATCTTTGTGGCACTCCACTGGTCACAGGCCTCCAATCTGCAAAACAACTCTCCAACACCACCCTCTGTCTTCTACTTTTAAGCCATTTCTGTATTCAAATGGCCAGTTCTCCCTGTATTCGGTGAGATCTTACCTTGCTAACCAGTCTCCCATGGGGAATCTTGTTGAACGCCTTACTGAAGTCCGTATAGATCCCGTCTACCATTCTGCCCTCATCAATCCTCTTTGTTATTTCTTCAAAAGACTCAATCAAGTTTGTGAGACATGATTTTCCAGGCAGAAAGCCATGTTGACTATCCCTAATCAGTCCTTGCCTTTCCAAATACATGTACATCCAGTCCCTCAGAATTCCCTACAACAACTTGCTCACCAAGACGTCAGGCTCACTCGTCTATAGTTCCCTGGCCTGTCCTTACCAACTTTCTTAAACAGTGGCACCACATTAGCCAACTTCCAGACTTCCAGCACCTCACCTGTGACTATTGATGATACAAATATCTCAGCAAGAGGCCCAGCAATCACTTCCCAAGCTTCCCACAGAGTTCTACAGGACACCTGATCAGATCCTGAGGATTTATCCATTTTTATGCGTTTCAAGACATCCAGCACTTCCTCCCCTGATATATGGCCATTTTTCAAGGCGTCACTATCTATTTCCCTCCATTCTATATCACCCATTTCCTTTTCCACAAAATACTAGTTCAGTATCTCCCCCATCTCCTGCGGCTCCAAACAAAGGCCACCGAGCTGATCTTTGAGCGGCCCTAATCTCTCCCTAGTTACCCTTTTGTCCTTAATGTATTTGTAATGTCCCTTTGGATCTTCTTCAACCTTTGCTGTGTAAATTTCAAATTGTCTGCAACAGACTAGTCCCTTCCCTGTCTCACACCAAGGAGGAGATTGTCCATCAATAATGATTAGAAGGGTTATGGAGAATGGGGGTAGTCAGAATTGATCAAACAGATGATAGCTCCTGCAGTTGAATATCCTGCTGGCATGCTCCAGCCTTTTACACTCAGAATGGGGAAGTGTGTACTGTAGGGCTCCTTGGAACTATCCCTCATCATCAAGTGTCCCTCAGGAGGGGAGAGAGAATGTTCAGGGTCCTGATCCATTTCCCAGCCCAGGCAGTTTGTCTCACGGTGAATGGATGAGATGCCAATTTGGAGCCCAGGTTAGGGACAGGCTCTGCTTCTCTACAAGAGGCAACTAGAGATCGAGCTGAAAAGGAAAGATTTACTGGGTTATGGGAGAGGGAGGGGCAGTGGGATTAATTGGATCACTCACAGACATGATGGGCTGAATGGTCTCCTCGTGTGCTAGGGGGAGCAGATTTAGGACTGAATTGAGAAGGAACTTCTTCACCCAGAGGGTGGTGAATCTATGGAATTCCCTCCCCAGCGAAGTGGTTGAGGTTTCCTCAGTAAATGTTTTTAAAGCTAAGACAGGTAATTTTTTGAACAGAAAATGAATCAAGGGTTTTGGTGAAAAGGTGGGTAGGGGGAGCTGAGGCCATGAAAAGATCAGTCATGATCTTACAGAATGGCAGAGCAGCCCCAGGGGCCAGAGAGCTTGCTCCTGCTCCTGGTTTTAATGTTCTTATGTGCTGTCAGATTCCAGGGAGTGCAGACCGTTCACAGTTTTCCCCCATCACAATAACAAACATCCAGCTGCTCCGAGCTCCTTCTTTCACTTCCTCTCTCGGTGAAGTTTCAACCTTATGCTCTGACAGCCTTTGCAGTTATTTTTTATACTGGGGCTTTCTGCTGTGGTCAGAATCTCTAATAATAAGTGTCCAATCAGTGACAATCACAGCAGCTAAGAGCAGTCAGGACTGAGGAGCCAGGCTCACTGGGAAACACATTGGGAAGATCAAAGCCATCCTCTTCAGGTCCCGGTACAACCTCCATCCCTCTCCCTGAGCACTGTCTGCTGCTCAACCAGACTCTTCACAAAAACAGAATACCTCAGCAGGTCTGGCGGCATCTGGGGAAAGAAATCAACGTTAACATGTCGGGTGGTGTGACCTTTGCTCAGAACAGTTCTGAAGAAGGTTCACTTGTCCCAAAATGTTAACTGGATTAGTGGTGCTGGAAGAGCACAGCAGTCCAGGCAGCTTCCAAAGTGCAGCGAAATCGACGTTAAGACCCCTTAATAAGGAATAAAGGCAGTGAGCCTGAAGCGTGGAGAGATAAGCTAGAGGAGGGTGGGGGTGGGGAGAAAGTAGCATAGAGTACAATGGGTGAGTGTGGGAGGGGATGAAGGTGATAGGTCAGGGAGGAGAGGGTGGAGTGGATAGGTGAAAAAGGAGACAGGCAGGTAGGGTAAGTCCGGACAAGTCATGGGGACAGCTGGAAGTTGGGGACTAGGATGAGGTGGGGGAAGGGAAAATGAGGAAACTGCTGAAGTCCACATTGATGCCCTGGGGTTGAAGTGTTCCGAGGTGTAAGATGAGGCGTTCTTCCTCCAGGCGTCTGGTGGTGAGGGAGTGGCGGTGAAGGAGGCCCAGGACCTCCATGTCCTCAGCAGAGTGGGAGGGGGAGTTGAAATGTTAGGCCATGGGGTGGTGTGGTTGATTGGTGCGGGTATCCCAGAGATGTTCCCTAAAGTGCTCTGCTAGGAGGCGCCCAGTCTCCCCAATGTAGAGGAGACCGCATCGGTAGCAACCGATACAATAAATGATATTGGTGGATGTGCAGGTAAAACTTTGATGGATGTGGAATTCTCCTTTAGGTCCTTGGATAGACGTGAGTGAGGAGGTGTGGGCACAGGTTTTACAGTTCCTGCAGTGGCAGGGGAAAGTGCCAGGATGGGAGGGTGGGTTGTAGGAAGGCGTGGACCTGACCAGGTAGTCACGGAGGGAATGGTCTTTGCGGAAGGCGGAAAGTGGTGGGGAGGGAAATATATCCCCGGTGGTGGGGTCCTTTTGGAGGTGGCAGAGATGTCGGCGGATGATTTGGTTTATGCAAAGGCTTGTAGGGTGGAAGGTGAGCACCAGGGGCGTTCTGTCCTTGTTACAGTTGGAGGGGTTGGGTCTGAGGGTGGAGGTGCGGGATGTGGACGAATTGCGTTGGAGGGCATCTTTAACCACGTGGGAAGGGAAATTGCGTTCTCTAAAGAAAGAAGCCATCTGGTGTGTTCTATGATGGAACTGGTCTGCTTTCTCTCCACAGATGGTGCCAGACCTGCTGAGCCTTTCCAGCAATTTCAGTTTTTGTTCCTCATTTACAACAAACACAGCTTTTTCAGCTTTTATTTAGTATCAGATTCCTCCCAATTCTGGCCTCATCTTTGAGGCTGATCTGAGCCCCACAAACCCTTCCAATCACAGAGATCACTCACTGAAAACCTCAGCCGTTGCTTTGGGACTCCAAACATGACCATTCTAATATTGTCCTGGGCCACATCTCAGCCACTGCCCTCTGTAACCTTCAGCTCATCCCAAACTCTGCTGCCCGTATCCGAACTTGCACCAAGTCCCATCCCCATCCTCCACCGTCCTCACTGAGCAACATTGGCTACTGGTCCAACAACACCTCGATTTTCAAATTCTCATCCTTGTTCTGAAGTCCCTCCTTGTCCTTCCACCCTCCCCATCTCTGTCACCTCCTCCTAACTGCCTCACTCAGTGTGGTCAGCAATCTTGGATAGATGACTCTCTGTTTCTTCATCCAAGTCATTGAGAAATATTGTGTGAAGCTGAGGTCCCAGCACAGATCCCTGGGGACACCACTATTCACATCTTGCTCATTGGAGGACACATACGTTATCCCTCCATTCTGTCTCCTTTCTCCAAATTAATTCCTGACCAAAGGCAAATGCTTTTCTCTAACTCATTATGTTTCCACATTGATGAACAGTCTCTCAAACAGTGAAACTAAAAACACGAGTAGGCCATTCAGCCCTTCGAGCCTGTTCCAATTTTCAATATGATCATGGCTGATCATCCAACTCAGTCGTATGTTCCTGCTTTCTCCCCGTAACCTTTGATCCCTTTCTTCCGAAGAACTATGCATAGCTTTTTCTGGAAAACATTTATTGATTTGTGTTCAACTGCTTTCAGTGACAGAAACTTCCGCAGGCTTCCCACTCACTGAATGAAAAAACTTTCTCTCCATCTCAGCTCTAAATGGCCTTTCCCGTATCCTTAAATTGTAATCCTTGATTCTGGACTCCCCAGTCATCAGGAACATCCTGCCTTGTCCTGTTAGGGATTTTAGAGTTTTCAATGTGACTCCCCTCAATCTTCTCACCTCTAGTGAATATAATCCTAAATGATCCAGTTTCTCATCAGATCTAAGTGCTGTCATCCCAGGAATCAGCCTGGTAAACCTGCACTGCCCTCCCTCCACAGCCAGAACATCCTTCCTCACATAAGGAGACCAAAACTGCACACAATACAATCATAAAATCACACAGTTTCGAATAGGCCCTTTGGCCCATTGAACCTGTACCAGCCAAACTACACTAAGCCTGCATTCATCCAACTTTCCAACACAAGACCCATAGCTTTAAATGTTACGATATTTCAAGAGTTCATCCAAGTATATTTTAAAGATGGTGAGATTTTCCACCTCAACTACCATCCCAGGCAATGCAAACCAGACCCCCACCACCCTCTGAGTAAAACCTGCTCCTCAAATCCCCTCTAAAACTCCTGTCTTTCACAGTGAATGTGTGCCAACTCCATGTAAGGGGAACAGCTACTTTCTCTTCATTCTGCTCATTCCCCTCATACCCTTTTACACCTCTATCAGGTCCCCCTTCAAACTTCTCTGCTTCAAAGAAAACAACCCGAGTTTATCCAACCTCCCTTCATCGGTGAAATGTTTCATCCCAAGCAACATCCTGGTGACTACTCTCTGCACTCCCTCCAGTACAATCCCATCCTTCCGATCACATGGTGACCAGAACTGCACACAGTACTCCAGCTGTGGTCTAACCAAAGTTCTGTATTCTCCAACATCTCATCCCTGGTCTTCTAATCTATACCTGAAGTGATAAAGGCAAGTATCACATCTGACTTCATAAACATTTTCCTCATCTGTTCCATCTTCCAAAGTTCATCACCTCACATTTATCAGGGGTAAGTTCTATCTGACTCTGACCTGCCCATCTGACCAATCCAGTTAGATCCTCCTGCAACCTAAGACCTTCTTCCTCACTGTCAACCATCTGCCAAACCTCATGTCATTACAAATTCAGTCATCATCCACTCACCCCCACCTCTCACCTCTCACATTCTCATCTTCATTGTTTCAATACATCCTGAACAATAAGGGACCCAGCACTGAACCCTGTGGTGTCCCACTGCACACTGGACCCAGTCACATAAACAACTTTCTGCCTCCACCCACTGTCCCCTGTCACTGAACCAGTTTTGGTTTGAATATACCAGGTGTGGTCTCGCTAAGGCTCCGTACAATTACAGCAAGATATCCCTGTTCCTGTACTCAAATCCTCTCACTATGAAGGTAACTTATCAGTTACCTTCTGCACTGCCTGCTGCACCTTCACGCTGACTTTCAGGACTGGTATACACAGACACCCAGGCCTTATTGCATCTCCCCATTCCCAATCTATCACCATTCAGATAATAATCTGCTTCCACTTTTTGGTACTAAACTGGGTAACCTCATATTTAACTTCATTGTATTTCATCTGCCATCACTCAACATCTCCATAGCACACTGAGGTATCTCTGCATCCTCCTCACAGCTCCCCTTCCCACTCAGCTTTGTATCATCTGTAAACCTGGAGATATTACTCTGAAGTTCCCTCATCTAAACCATGAACAAATATTGTGAATAGCTGGATCCAGGCCTGTGGTACCATTTCAGAAAAAATCCAGTTTATTTTTAATCTTTGTTTCCTGCCTGCCAACCAGTTCTCTATTCATGTCAGTACACTGCTCCCAGTCCCATGAATCTTAACTTTTTATGCTCTCTTCTGTGGGACTTATTAAAAACCTTGTAAAAGTTCCAAATATACCATGTCAATTGCCTCCTTCTTGTCAAATTTGCTCTTTACATACTCAAGCAATTCCAGTCAATTTGTTAAGCATGATTTCCCTTTCCACAAACCATGCTGACTCTGTCTAATCCTGTCACTGTCTTTCAGTGATTAAATCTTTCATAATAGACTCGAGTATTTTCAGGCTGATTGGTCTAAGTTGTCCAGTTTCTCTCTCTCTCCCATTTTAAATAGTGATGTTACATTAGCAACTCTCCAGTCAGTGGGAATTATTCCAGAATGTATAGAATATTGAACATCAATGTTTCCAAACATTCTGGGCATTTCCTGAAGTAATCTGAGGTTTAGACTATTGGATCCTGTGGATTTATCAGAATTTAATCCCATAAATTTTCCAAAACCATCTCCCTAATAAAACTAGTTTTCTTCAGTGCTGCTATCAGTCTATACCCTGTCATCCCAAAATGTTTAGAATATATTTGAGTTTTCCATTGTATACAAAGATTCAGAATGCAGCAAATGCAGAAATTTCCTTTGCACGTGTTGTCAGTGGTACTTTTAACAAATCAATTTTGGATAAGAATGACACACTACCTACCCTATCAATGCAATCTCCTGACCTGGGAATAGGGTACAAATCCATCTTTGTGACTACATTCACTTTCCAACTGTCTACACAGAATCTAATTGAAACATTTGGTTTCAGAACCAACACTACAAGAGAACTCCAATTACTCATACAGTTCAATCAGGGTACCCTGTCTAATTTATGATCAGTAATTTGCTGATTATTAGATGGTTTGAATCAACCCCAGATCCCTGGTTCTGCCGCTGGATTTATTTAAAAATGTCAAATGAAGAGGGCAGTAGATGGGTGTTTCAGGGCAAAAGAATCTCTGGGTTTATTCAATACAAAAGGTAAGTATAATACAGGAGCAAATGCAAATGTAATAATCAGTGAAATTACCAGTATCCACTATACAGAGAACAGAAATTAAATACACTACCAACTTAAACACTGGTTCTCCACTATTCGAGGCTAGAGTGGAAAAGTGTGGCCCTGGAAAAGCACAGCAGGTCAGGCAACATCTGTGGGACAGGAGAATCGATGTTTCGAGCATCAGCTCTTCATCAGGAAGGTTGGGGGAGTGGAATACGGCTGAGAGATAAATAGGAGGGTGGGGCAGGGGGTGGAGGAAAGTAGCTGGGAAGGGGATAGGTAGATGCAGGTGGGGGGAGTGATAGTGATAGTTCAGAAGGAATGGTGGAGCAGAATAGGTGGGATGGATGATGGATAGATTTGAAATTTCAAGAGGGTGGTGTCGAGTTGGAGGATTGGATATTCGTTGGGGGTGGGGGTGGGGGAGGGGAGATAACGAACTAGTGAAAACAACATTGATGCCGTGCGATTGGGGGGGTCCCAAGGTGGAAAATGAGGCATTCTTCTTCCAGACATAGTAGCTCAGTGGTTAGCACTGCTGCCTTACAGCACTAGGAACCCAGTTTCGATTCCAGCCTTCGGCGACTGTCTGTGTGGAGGTTGCACATTCTCCTCATGTCCGGGTTTCCTCCAGGTTTCCTCCGTGTGCACAGTCCAAAGATGTGCAACTCAGGTGAATGGGCCATTCTATATGGCCCGCAGTGTTAGGTACATTAGTCAGAGGGAAATGGGTCTCTGTGGGTTACTCTTCGGAGGGTCGGTATGAACTGGTTGTGTCAAAGGGCCTGTTTCCAATTTCTAGGGAACCTAATCTAATCAAAATGTGTAGGTTAGCTGAATTGGCCATACTAAATTGCTCATAGTGTTATGTGCATTAGTCAGGGGTAAATATAGGGTAGGGGAATGAGTCTGGGTGGGTTACTCTTCAGAGGATTGGTATGGACATGTTGGGACGAAGGGCCTGTTTCCACACTGTCGGGAATCTAATCTAATCTGATGATACTTCGGGTGGCTTGGAGTTGGCAGTGGAGGAGGGGGATTTGAAGTGTCCGGCCACAGGATGGTGGAGTTGTTTGGTGCATGTGTCCCAGAAATGTTCCACAAGTCATCCTTCCCAACATTCCTGATGACGGCATTCTGCCCAATTCTCCTGCTCCCCGGATGCTGCCTGACCTGCTGCACTTTTCCAGCGCCTCACTTTCCGACTCTGACCTCCAACATCTGCAGTCCTCACTTTCTACTATTCGAAGCAAAACAGTTTGAGTCACACAAACTTTAATCAGGCTCCCTACCCTTGGGTCCCAATGCACGGCCACCAGCCACCATCCCCTCCCTGCGAGCTCAGAGGGAAACTTTGGGGTCTCAGGATTTTCAGCTCAGCACTGAGGAAAATACACGTTTAAAATGTGCCCTTTTAGTGAGGTTCTTGCCGTCAGTTCTCTTGGCTCAGGACAGGTCTGTGAGAAAGTGAGGACGGCAGATGCTGGAGATCAGGATTGAGAGTGTTGTGCTGGAAAAGCGCAGCAGGTCAGGAGCATCCGAGGAGTAGGAGAATCAATGTTTTGAGCATAAGCCCTTCATCGGGAATAAGACCTGTGGGCTGGGAGCTGAGAGATAAATCGGATGGTTTGAAAGTATCTGGCAATGTGATCGGAACAGGCATGTCTCTGGAAGCTCATGCTCAGATAGCATTTGGTTGGTGTTCCTGACCTCGGGTGTCCTTTGTTGTAATGATGCTCTTGGTTTGGTTTTTGGATGTAGCTTCTCTGTTCAGCGTCTGTGGTTCTTGGTTCTGAAGCTATTTGTTGGGGCTTGCTGAAGCTGTTCCTGCAGAAACTTGTTGTTGAAAAGGCTCACCCTCAGATTAGGGCTGGCTGTTATACAGACTGTGTGCACCGTTATCTCCCCTCAGATCTGTGTTGGCCAATGTGTTTCTGGTGTTCTCTATGGGGTCAGTTGGCTTCCTGACAGTTAAGAGTATTAGTGAATGTATCTTGATTGATATTGAATGCCCAATATCCCTGTGAGTAAGTATTGATTGTGTTGAATGTCCAGTATCTGTACAGGTTCCAAAATGTCTGTGTTAGTAGGCTGAGGTGTAAAAGTGAGGTTCAGTCTGGAGAATGAGTTCTGGTTGGTGTCTCTTTAAGGGTTGAGGTGTGAACTGGAATTCCAGGCAGAACAATGGTTCCAGGCAGCCATCTCCGTGTCTCTGTGTTTTCCAAGAGCTCAGCCCAGCTGTCTCTTTATTTTTAAAAGCCTTTTAAAAATCCAGAGTTTTAGATGATTGGGATATTTGTTCAATTCCAACACGGGAGAACTCCAATTACTCTGACCCATCAATCAATTGATTCTCCAACAAACATTGAGCTTCCTTTGTTACTTTGGCCAGTTTCTCTGGGTTTAACCAAAATGGGTTTTGTTTTATTGGGTCCGAATTATCTACCTCCACATCATGTTCAATTAATGTGGCGCATCCAAGTGTATCTTTTAAAGACCATGTATCAGTGCAAAATGTGGCCATTCAGCCTATCAAGTACACTCTGCCATTCTATCATAGTTGATTTGTTTGTCAACCCCAATCTCCTGCCTCCTGTTATCCTTGACTTGTTTACCAATCAAGAATCTATCTATCTCTGTCTTAAATTCACTCAATGACTTGGCCTCCACAGAACTCTGCAGCAATGATCAATCCACAGATTAACCACTCTCTGGAGGAAGAATCTCCTCATCATTAGGGGCGGCACGTTGGCACAGTGGTTAGCACTGCTGCCTCACAGCGCCAGAGACCCGGGTTCAATTCCTGACTCAGGTGACTGTCTGTGTGGATTTTGCACATTCTCCCTGTGTCTGCGTGGGTTTTCTCCGGGTGCTCCGGTTTCCTCTCACAGTCCAAAGATGTGCAGGCCAGGTGAATTGGCCATGCTAAATTGCCCGTAGTGTAAGGTAAAGGGGTAAATATAGGGGAATGGATGGGTGTGGATCGGTGTGGACTTGTTGGGCCGAAGGGCCTGTTTCCACACTGTAAGTAATCTAATCTAATCTAATCTCACTTCCAAAGGATGGCCCCTTCTGAGGCTGTGCCCTCAGGTCCCAGTCTCTCTGCCAAGTGGAAACATCTTCTCCATGTCTACTCTATCCAGGCCTCTCAGTATACTGTATGTTTCACAGAGATTTCCACTCATCCTTCTCAACTCCATCGAGTACTGACCGAGTACAGGCCTCAACCACTCCTCATACAAACTTCTTTGTATTCTCTGAGCAATCTCCCTCTGTAACTCTGTTAATCTTTTTCCAGATACAAATATGCAGTGTCTGAATTCTCTAATGCCTCTGAGTCTGTTTAAATCACAGGAGGAAGTTCACTTTGGGAAATGACCAATTCTCTTTGGCTCTCACACTTTTTCTCATCCCCTTTCTGCTACACTCAGTGCTGGACACACCTCTACACGACTGAATGGCTCCTCAAAAACTGGGAGAGGACTTAAGGATGCTGCTTTCATCATGTGTGGAGGTTTACCTACAACTTGACAAGTTTTTTTTAATGTATTCATTTCATGGAATGTCAGCATTGTTGGCTGGCCAGCATTTATTGTTCATCCCTAGTTGCCCTTGAGAAGGCTTTTGGTGAGCTGCCTTCTTGAACTGCTGCAGTACACCTGCTGTGGGTTGACAGACAACACCATGAGGGAGGGAATTCCTGGATCTGGAGCCAGCAACAGTGAAGGGACACAATACATTTTCAAGTCAAGATGGCTTGGAGGGGAACTTGAAGGTAATGGTGTTCTCATATATCTGGTGCCCTTGTCCTTCCAGATGGAAATGGTTGTGTTTGGAAGGTGCTGTCTGAGGATCTTTGGTGAATTTCTGCAGTGCATCTTGTAGATAGTGCACACTGCTGCTGCTGAATGTCGGTGGTAGAGGGCATGGTTACATGTGGATGCTGTGCCTATCAAGCGGCTGCTTTGCCCTGAATGGTGTTCAGCTTCTTGAGTGTTGTTGGGGGCTTCACCCATCCAGGCAAGTGGGGAGTATTCCTTCACATTCCTGACTTGTGCCTTGTAGATTGTGGCCAGGCTTTCAGGAGACAAGAGGTGAGGTACTTGCTGCAGTATTCTTAGCCTCTGACCTGCTTTTGTAGCCAGTGTTTATTTGGTGAGTTTCAGCTGGCTATCAACTCCCAGGATGTTGATAGTGGGGGACACGTTGATAGTAACACCACTGAATGTCAAGGGACACTGGTTAGATTGTCTCTTATTGGTGACAGTCAGAGTCTAGCATTTGTATGATATGAAAGTTACTTATCACTTGTCAGCCCAAGCCTGGACAAAGGAACGACATTGACAATCCTCCACTCTGGCACTTCACCTGTGGCCAGCGAAGTATTAATCAAGGAAAAGGCAGCCAAACTTTAAAGGCAATGAAATGAAAAATACAGTTAAGTTAAACCGGAAGATATGATAGAGAAATGGACCCCTTCTCTCTGTTATTTGAGTACTGGAAAGAAATAATGTTAGATTAGAAAGGATTTTAATTTGCCATGAGTTTTGAAATCTTTTGAATTTGTGTTTTCTGTCAGTATAGTATGTTTCATCTTCATTTCTTTTGTCTAAGGAGGTCTTATTATTACATCTAAATCATTGTGTGCTTATGCTCTGAAGATGCTGCAGACCAACTGCATTTCTTCAGCAGTTTCTGTTTGTGTTGCATTCTGAGATCTGTGTTGTCCAATAATACCAGCAGCTGGGATGGGAATAGTTGGCTAGCATCATGATTGTCACTCTAATTAGAAATTGACACTTCGTATTTGATAAATCCAACAAACCCTTACACTGTTTTCACATCTGTCCGTCACCACATCACTGCCACCGCTCTTACCTTTCCAGAATCCAGGCAAATCCTTTTGCTCTCAGTATGTGACTTATGTACTTAACTTGGGCATCTTTAATTGCAAACTTTCTTGTTCAGCTTAATGAATTTTTCTTTCTTGTTCAGCTCCTGACAAGCTACACCCTGCAGGCCACTAGATGATGATTGTGGTCAGCAATGCTTTGTATCTCGAATAGCCCACTTTCTCCCTATCCTTCTCACTCACACTCTCAACTGATTACCCGGGCATCGCGGCAGGTCACCGCGTTTGAGGAGAAATTGACTCGAAATTGAATCAACTGTTAGTATTTTATGTTGATATACAATTAAACAACAAGTATGTTTACATTGAAATTAATACATTATAAATGTATAATAATTGGACAGACTAATGTCTTAAACTTTGTGGCATTTGAGGGATATAACTTTTGCCGGTTTGTCAAGAATACAAGTTCATAAGGTGCAGGTTACAACAAAATTTGCTGCACATCTTTTATAATGGACTCCAGTATTTCTCCCACTACTGATGTCAAGCTAACCGGTCTCTGCCTCCCTTCTTAAATAGTGGGGTTATGTTAGTCACCCTCCAATCCATAGGAACTGCTCCAGAGTCTAGAATTCTGAAAGATGACCACAAGTGCATCTATTCTTTCTAGTGCCACTTTTTCTTAAGCATTCTGGGGTGAGGAGCTCAGGCTGCCAAAGATATTTCATGGCTCCACTTTGCCCTCCTATTTTTTTAAGCTACTCCCCACACTTTCTCTCCTCCTGAAGGGCTTCCTTGTTTTTGATGCTCTGTCGCTGACAAAGCTTTCCTTCTTGTCCTTTCCTGAACTATCCATATTCCTTGACATCCAGGATCCCAGGAGTTGCTGCCCTTGCCTTTCTTTCTGAGCTGGCCCTGAATTCTCACTGTCTCACATTAAAAAGCTTCCCACTTTCCAAATGTAGACTGACCTGTAAGTAGCTGCTCCCAGTCTGTATTTGCCAGATCCTGTCTCATGACATTGAAATTGGCCTTGCCTCACTTTAGACACTTACCTTTCTGCACTACCCTTATTCCTTTCCATAATAATTATAAAACTTATGAACTTATGTTCAATATCTGCAAAATGCTCACCCACTGACTCTTTAACTATTTGACTGGTTTCATTACCTAGGATTGAGTCCAGCACTGCCCATGTTTAGAGGGACTATCTACATACTGGCACCAAAAGCTCGCCTGGATGGACTTTAAACATTCCAGCATTCACACAAAGGCAATCCCAGTTCATGTTAGAGAAGTTGAAACTCCCTACTAACATAACCCTATTCCTCTCACACCTGTCTGTGATTTACCAACATATCTCCTCCTCTCTCTCCATCTGACTATTGGGAGGTCTATAGTACAATCCCAGCAAAGTGATTATTCTTTTTGTATTTTTAGCTTCACCCAGATGGCCTCGTTTGAAGAGCCTTCCAAGGAATGCTCCTTAAATCCAGCAGTGATGGTCTCCTTTATCAATAATGCAATACACCCACCTCTCCTGCATTCCGTCTATCCCACCTGAGACTTCTCTACCCTGGAATGTTGAGCTGCCAGTCCTATCTTTGTTCAATCATGTCTCAGCAATTGCAGCAATATAATATTCCCACGTGCTGGTCAATGCTCTCAGTTCAACCTCCTTACTCGTCAAGCTCCTTACATTAAAATAGATACAGTTCAGCTTTCTGGTCCTCCTGTATTCCTGATCCTGTCCTAGTGGTTACCCAGTGATTTTCTGTGTTGCCCTTATTCTCCCAAGAAGGGAAACATCCAGCATTTCCCCTGTCACTCCCCTTAAGAATTCTATGCATTTCAATGAGATTCCCTCTCATTCTTCTAAACTC
Organism: Hemiscyllium ocellatum; assembly: GCF_020745735.1. Classification (NCBI taxonomy): domain Eukaryota; kingdom Metazoa; phylum Chordata; class Chondrichthyes; order Orectolobiformes; family Hemiscylliidae; genus Hemiscyllium; species Hemiscyllium ocellatum. Next base: position 16,391,449 of record NC_083409.1, read on the forward strand.
CAGGGATCAGATTCCAAACCTGTTTGACCTTTGCCCATAAGACAAACGCTCTGTACCTGGAATCAGTCAAGGGAACTATCACTGAACTACACCTAATGCAGCTCCTGTCCTTTCTTCAATAAGGAGCCTGATACTGGACACCATACTCCAGATGTGCCCACACCAAGCTCCTAACCCTAACCCCTGTACAGCTGCAGTAAAATGTCCCAGCTTTTAGATTGCATTCCCTTTACAAGGAGCACCAATACTCTATCTGCCTCCGGATTCACTTGCTGTAGCTGTGTCCTAACTTCGTGATTTTTGTCCCCCACATTACACTCCATTCTGCCCAATATTTCTCCAAAGCCCAGCTGTATCTAATATTCAGCAGGATGGACCCCTTCACTGGGAAATAGTTGTTTGTGACTAGAATAATGACACATCTCTGAGAATCACATTAATAATTGTTTTATTGATACTTTTATTTCCTACGCACCATATCACTGCCTTGAATAATCTTATACCCCTCAATGAGGTTCTTTCTCAACCTTCACTGCTCCACGCAAAACAACCTCAACCTTTCCAATCTTTCCTCATAACTAACTCTCTATTGCAGGCAGCATCCTGGTAAATCTCTGCACCCTCTTAAGAACAATCACATCTTTCCCAGAATGTGGTGGCCACGACCTGTCCACCTCTCTCTCTCTATCTTCCTTTTTGACTCACATCTGCCACTTCTTTCTCTCTACCTATCTATCTCTCTCCCACTTTTAATCTCTTTCATATTCTCTTTCATATTTTCTCTCTCTCTCTCTCTCTATCTCTCACTCCCTCTCTCATAGCCACTCTCTCCAACCCACTCACAGTTCCTCACTCCGTCAGATAATCTTGTTTCTCTCTCTCTCTCTCTCTCTCTCTTTCTCTCTCCATCAACCACATCATTTCTACCTCCCTCTACCGCTCTCGGTCCCCTGACATATCTCACACTGTCTCAGATGCTCCTCCCTCTATTCCTCGATGACACACACACTCTCCCTCTCTCTCTCTCTCTCTGTCTCGCTTCTCTCCCTTTCTCACAGTGTCCCAGGTGATGACAGTTGAATGCAGAATAAATCTCCTTCTGCTCTGCCCCAATAATGGATGTTAACCTTTGACCCCAGAAGCATGTTTTTTTTTCCCTGGAGTAAGGCCCCATTTCCCACAGTGACCAAGGTTTAGCCTCTCTCAGGAAGATGGACAGATTCTTGTCAAAGGAAGGGCAGTTCTGTGCTGTTGGCCTATTCTCACTGGGGACTGGTTTGGACACAAACCTCATTCCATGAAGGCCCAGCAGAGAGATGAGTTCCTCAGGCCATCAGTGTGAGCTGGAGGGATGGGGCAGGACAGTTTGTGACCCAGTGACCCATCCTGTCCATTCACAACATGCTCCAATCCCTTCCCCTCTCCTTCCCATTCCATGATCAGTCTCTGAGTCAAGGTGTTTCACTGGGATGATGTTCAGAGCATCACAGTTACAGCAGAAGGGAACTGGCCCCACACCAACCATGGCGTCCATGATGTAATGGACACTCCAACAGAGTCCAACAAACATGGAATTCAGTTCACGGGGCTGCCCAATGGAGAGACATGGACCTCCTTCCCACTGAACCGCCCAATTGAGACCAGTAAACATGGGCCTCCTTCCCACTGAACCTTCTAATTGAGACCAGTAAACATGGGGCTCCTAATCACTGGACTTTCCAATGGAGATGAGTGGATGGCTGAGTTTTTGAAGAAGTAAGCAAGAAGGTAGATAAAGGTACAGCAGTACACTCTGTCTACATGGACTTTAGCAAGGCCTTAGACAAGGTTCCCCCCACCATGGCAGACTGCTCAGTAAGATTATATCACATAGGATCCAGGGAGAGCGAGCCAATTGGATATAAAATTGGCCTGATGGTAGGAGACAGAGGCTGGTGAGAGAGGGTTGTTCTTCAGACTGGAGGCTAGTGACCAGCCGTCTGCCACAAGAATCGATCCTGGATCCACTGTTGGTCTTCATTTATATGAACAATGTGGATGAGAAAATAAGAGGAATGGTCAGTAAGTTTGTGGCTGACATTAAAATTATTGGCATCATCGACAGGGAAGAAGGTTATCCAAGAGTGCAATGTCATCTTGATCAACTGGGCCAGTGGGTCAACAAATCCAGATGGAGTTTAATTTCGATAAATGGAAGGAGTTACCTTTTGGTAAGACAAAACAGGGCAGGAATTACACAATAAATGGTAGAGTCATGGGGAGTGTTGTTGAACAGAGAGACCGAGGGGTACAGGTACACAGTTCCTTGAAAGTGGTGTCACAGGTAGACAGGGTGGTGAAGAAGGTATTTGACACGCTCACCTTCACTGGAAAAAGCAGGGAGTACAGGAGCTGGGACATCATGTGACAGCTGTATAAGATATTGATAATGTCACATTTGGACACTGTGCACATTTCTGCTCACCCTGCTATAGGAAGGAAGTTATTACACTGGTTTGGATAAAACGAAGATTAACAGGGATGTTACCAAGATTGGAGGGTTTGAATTATAAGGCGAGGATGGATAGGCCGAGATGTTCTTCCAGGAAATGCAGAAGATTGAGGGGTGACCAGATAGAGGTTCATAGAATCATGAGGGTCATTGATAAGATGAATAGTCAAAGTCTTTTCCTCAGGGTAGGAGAGTCCAGTACTAGAAGAAATAGATTTAAGTTGAGAGGGGAAAGAGTTAGAAGGGCCCTGAGAGGCAACCTTTTCACACAGAGGATGGCGTGTGTGTGCAATGACTGCCAGAGGAAGTGGTAAAGGTGAGTACAATTACTACATTTCCAGGACATTTTTACAGGAACATGGATAGGAAGGATTCGGAGAGATTTGGGCCAAACACAGGCAAATGGGACTAGTTCAGTTTTGGAAACTTGGTCGGCATGGATGAGTAGAGCTGAAGGGCCTGATGCCATGCTGTAAACCTCCATAACTCTATGATGATGTCCACATGGTCCATCTTCCCATAGGCCCAGTAAACATGGACCTCCTTCCCACTGGAACCTCCAATAGGCACCAATAAACATGGACCTCCTTCCCACTGGATGCTTCAGAAGAGACCAGTAAACATGGGCCTCCTTCCCTCAGGACTGTCCAATATGTGAGCTGCAAACTCCACATCCTCTCCATCACGTAGGTCTCTTATTTCAGTCTTAACGACATTGTCCGTCTCTGCACTACCTCAGCCCCTTGACCACAGAAAGCCTAATTCCTGTTTGTCCTGCCTTCTAACTATATGATTCCAATGTCCTCTCCCAGCTTCCTGAAGCCAAATCCCATAAACGCCAGCTTGTCTGATATGGCGTGGTCTCTTCCATGTCTTTCCATGTGTTATTCCAGAATGACCCCTGACTTCACTGACAGCCAATTGCCTCCATGACCTTTCTCCTCCCTCACTCTGTGCCCTGCTGCAGATTCACATTCCCTCCCTCCCCCTTCCATCTTCTCTCGCTGGTCTCCTACCCATTGCTGCTTCCTCCATCCCAGTATTGACAGCAGAGCCTTCAGACCCCTAGAGCTCTCTGACCCCCTGCCCTTCATCCCTCCCCCTCTCAATTGTTGTGCTATTGAATATACTGTTGAGTGCCATTACTTTTGGTTCACTGTTCCCTTGCCATTGATTTGCTGATGTAGTCCAGTAAATCTAGTCTGGCGTGTTCCCTGAGGTGGTTCAAGAGCGCTTTCCTTGAGAAAACACTTTTCTGTAAACTGGGTTGTCTGTTTCTCCCAGTCTTTGTGTAAAGGTGAGACTAAGTGTGTGTAAGCTCTTATACAGCACAGACAGAGGTCACTGGGCCTGTAGTGACTGTTAGTCAAATTAGTCCAATGAGTCCCATTTCCTCAGCCCTTCCTGTATAACCCTGCAATTGTTTCCTTTACACCTATTTGTCCAAATGCCCTTTTGAAAGTTGCTGTTGAATCCACTTCCACTCACCTTGCAGACAGTCATCATGAACTCGCTGGATAAAAATGTTCCTATCTTCTTTCTTGGTGTTCAGACCCTGTCTGAAATGTGTGCCCTCTGGTTACTGACCCTCCTGCCTGGAGAAACAATTTGTCCTGTATTTACTGCATTCAAACTCTCTAATTGGGGACCCCTCATTGAGTGAGACCTATTTCCAGCACAGGGGGAGAACATTCAGCCTGTCAGTGAAATGCTGTCATTTAATGGAGCCATCCAGTCAGTCCCACCCCCTACCCTACTCGATCCTCAGAGCCTTGCAGGTTTATTTCCATCAAGAGCCCATCCAATCTGCCATTGCAATCAATGTTTCTTCACCTGCCTCACCTGAATGGGCACTAATTTTGAAGTCATTGCCAATTGCTGCAAAAAACAAAGTTCTTTCTGTCGTTTCATATCTCTTGCCCAACAAAATGTAAGGTAATCTCAATGTAAAGATGGGATTTTGTCTCCACACGGACTGTGCGGTGGTCACCCTTACTGATACTGTCATGGACAGCTACACCAGCAGCAGGTAGGTTGGTGAGGGTGATAGTGAGTTTGTTTTTCCCTCTTGTTGGTTCCCTCACCACCTGCCCCAGGTCCAGTCTAGCAGCTGAATCAGGTGGAACTTGGCCAGCTTGCTCAGTAGTGATGCTTCTGAGCAGCTCTTGAAGGTGGACTTTGAAGTCCCTTACTCAGGGTATATCCTGCATCATTCCCACCCACAGTGCTCCCTCCAAGTGTTGTTCAATATGGAGGAGGACTGACTGCTCAGTTGAGGTTGGAGCGGAGGGCGGTGCTATGTGGTAATCAGCAGGAGGTTTCCTTCCCCATGTTTGACCTGCTGTCATGAGGCTTCATGGGTTCCATAGTTAATGGTGAGGACTCCCAGGGTAACTCCCTTTCGACTGTACACACCACTGTGTTGCCTCCCCTGCTTGGTCTATCCCGCCAGTTAAAAACTGAATGAGGGAACAATTCTGTGCAGGTTTCACAGCTTAGAGACAGAGCTGCTGCTGGATTCTGTTTCTGATCTCCGAGTGCAGGTGTGTGTGTTTGTGAGCTGCTCCGAGCTCCTTCTTTCATTTCCTCTCTTGGTGAAGTTACAACCTTCCGATCTGACAGCCTTTGCAGTTATTTTTTATACTGGGGCTTTCTGCTGTGGTCAGAATCTCTAATAATAAATGTCCGATCAGTGACAATCACAGCAGCTAAGAGCAGTCAGGACTGAGGAGCCAGGCTCACTGGGAAACACATTGGAAAGGTCACAGCCATCTTCTTCAGCTCCCAGTACAAACTCCATCCCTCTCCCTGAGCCCTGTCTGCTGCTCAACCAGACTCTTTTCAACCTGGGCCTCATCTTTGGGGCTGTTCTGAGTCCCACATCTTCCACATCACAAAGATCAGCCACTGAAAATCTCAGCCATCCTGTTGTGAATCCAAACATGGGCATTCGAATATTGTGCTTGCACACATCACAGACACTGCACTCACTCTTCCCAAAGTATGCTGCCAATGTCCAGACTTGCACCAACTTCTATTTCCCCAATCCCCTGCACACCATGTCTACATTGGCTCCTGGAACAGCAACACTTCGGTCATCAAATTCTCATGCTTGTTCTCAAATCCATCCCTGTCCTTCACTCTCCCTATCTCTGTAACCTCCTCCAAGCTGTGTTGCTCAGTGTGGTCTGCAATCTTGGATAAATGGCTCGCTATTCCTTCATCCAAGTCATTGAGAAATATCATGAAATGCTTAGATCCCAGCGCAGATCCCTGGGGACACCAATATTCACATTATTGGAGAGCACACACATCATCCCTCTTCTCTGTCTCCTATATCGAAAGGCCACCTACATCCAAATGAATTCCTCACCAAAGACAGATATTTTTCTCTAATTGGCTTAATGGTAGGAAGCAGAGGTTCATAGTGGAAGGATGCTAGTCTGACTGGGGGCCAGTGACTTGTGGAGTGCCTCAGGGTTCAGTGCTGGACCCATTATTGTTTGTTATCTCTATCAATAATTTGGATGAGAATCTGCAAGGCATGATTAGTAAGTTTGCAGACGACACTACAAGAAGCGGTGTCATGGCCTTCATCAGTCAGGGTACTGGGTATAGAATTTGGGAAGTTATATTACAGATGTACAGGATATTGGTGAGGTCTCACTTGGAGTATTGTGTTCAGTTTTGGTCACTTTGTTATAGGAAGGATATTATTAAACCACAAAGAGTACAGAAGAAATTTACAAGGATGTTGCCTGGACTCAATGATCTGAGTGACAGGAAGAGGTTGGACAAATTAGGATTCATTTCTTAGAGCGTAGGAGACTGAGGGGGATCTTTTAGAAGTAGAAAAGATCATGTGAGACATGGATAGAGTGAATGCACTCAGTCTTTTTCCCAGAGTTGGGGAATCAAGGAGTAGAGGGCATCGGTTTAAGGTTAGAATAAAAGAGAACCTGAGGTACAACATTTTTACAGCAAGGGTCGTCCGCATATGGAATGAGCTGCAGTGGAAATGATTGAGGGGGGTAGATTAACAACATTTAAAAAGCATTTTGACAAATACATAGATAGGAAAATCTTTGAAGGATATGGGCCAAGTGCAGGGAAATGCGGTTAGTGTGGATGGACATTTTGGTCAGCACGGTCCAGTTTGGGCCAAAGGGCCTGTCTCTGTACTGCAGGACTCGATGATTCTGTGACTCTATATTTCCATTGTGTCCATGTTTATAAACAATCTCTCATACATAGAAGCAAAGGAACTAGGAGCAGGAAGAGGCCATTCAGCCCTTTGAGTCAGCTCCACCATTCAATATGACCATGGTTGATTATTCAACTTAGTCCCCTGTTTCCATTTTCCCCCATAACCTTTCATCCCTTCGCCAAAAACGGATACCCACGCAACTTTATCACCAGATGCCTAAGAGATAGACCACGGAACGAGGACATGCCACAACCAAAAGGACTAGCCACACTACCATACGTCAGGAGCGTCTCAGAACTGACAGCCAGACTACTGCGACCCTTAGGACTCATAACAGCACACAAGCCAACTTCCACACTCAGACAACAACTCACTAGAACAAAGGACCCAATAGCCAGCACGAGCCAAACTAATGAAGTTTACAAAATACCATGCAAGGACTGCACAAAACACTATATAGGACAAACAGGAAGACAGCTAACAATCCGCATCCATGAACATCAGCTAGCCACAAAATGACACGACCAGCTATCCCTAGTAGCCATACACTCAGACAACCAGGAACATGAATTTGACTGGGAAAACACTACCATCATAGGACAAGCCAGACAGAGAACAGCCAGGGAATTCCTAGAGGCATGGCATTAATCCACAAACTCCATTAACAGACACATGGACCTGGACCCCATATACAAACCACTACAGCTGAAACTGACACCCGGAAGCGGCAAGAACATCCATCAACAGACACATCGACCTGGACCCCACATAAATACTACAGCTGAAACTGACACCCGGAGGCGGCAAGAACAAACCACTATAAATACCGGAAGAAACATCAAAGCAGCGCTTTACAGGAGGCTCCAATAGCACTGATGATGTTCCCTAGCCAGGGAACGAAACGTTTGCAGCAAAAACTTCCAGCTCGGCGAACAGAACCACAACAATCCCTTCAGTCCCAAGAACTGTCCCTATCATCTTCTTGAAAACATTTCATGTTTTGGGCTCAACTGCTTTCTGTGACAGAATATTCCACTAGCTTCCCACTCTCTGGCTAAAGAAATGTCTCCTCATTTCAGTCCGAAATGGCCTTTCCCTTTTCTTTAAACTGTAATTCCTGGTTCTGGATTTTCCAGTCATTAGGAACATCCTTCCTGTGTTTTTCCGGTCTTGTCCTGTTAGGATTTTATAGGTTTTAATGTGATTCCTCTCAATCTTCTAAACTCCAGTGAATATAGTCCTAACTGATCCAGTTTCTCAACAAATATAAGTGCTGTCCTCCCAGGAATCAGTCTGGTAAACCTTCATTTCCCTCCCTCCACAACCAGAACATCATTTCTCAGATACTGAGTCCAAAACTGCACACAATAGAATCATAAAATCACACAGTACAGAGGAGGCCCTTTGGCCCATTAACTGTGTACCAGCCAATTTCCACTAAACCTACACCTAAGTCTCACTTTCTAACACAAGGCCCATCGCTTGAATGTTATGACATTTCAACTACTCACCCAAGTACTTTTTCAGGTTTCCCACTTCAACTACCTTTCCATGGTGTGCATTCAAAAACCACATCATCCTCTGGGTGAAAAACAATTTCCTCAAAACATCTTGAAACCTCCTATCTTTCACATTGAATGTGAACCAACTTGTTATTGACCACCACCCCCCGACAAAGGAAGACAGCTGCTTTCTCTCCACCATGCCCATTCCCCTCATAACCTTATACACCTCTATCACGTCCCCCCTCCACGTTCTCTGCGCTGAAGAAAACAACCCGAGCTGATCCAATTTCTCTTCATCACTGAGAGGTTTAATCCCACGTAACATCCTGGTGATTCCCCTCTGCACCCCATCCAGTGCAATCACATCCTTCCTACAGTGTGGTGACCTGAACTGCCCACAGTACTCCAGCTGTGGCCTAAGTAATGTTCTGCTTAACTGCACCATATCCTCCTGCTTTTATAACCAATACCTGAAATGACAAATACAAGTGCCTTCATAACTGCTCTGTTAACCTGTCTTGCCACATTCAGAGATCCGTGGGCAAGTACCCCAAGATCACTATGTACCACTGAGCTTCGTCAGTTCAAAGAACAAAGAAAATTACAGCACAGACTCAGATCCTTCGGCCCTCGAAGCCTGCGTCGATCCAGAACATCGACCTAAACTGGTCATCAATTTTCCAAGGATCTTTATCCCTTTGCTCCCTGCCCGTTCCTGTGTCTGTCTAGATACATCTTTAATGGTGCGACCATGCCTGCCTCTATTACCTTGGCTGGCAACACGTTCCAGGCACCAACCACATTCTGTGTAAAGAACTTTCCATGCATTTCTCCCTTAAACTTTCCCCTCTAACCTTCAACTCATGACCCCGAGTAATTGAGTCCCCCACTCTGGGAAAAAGCTGTGTGCTACCCACTCTATCTCTCCCACACATGATTTTGTAGATCTCAAGCAGGTCTCCCCTCAACCTTCGACTTTCTCATGAAAATAATCCTGATCTACTCACCCTTTCTCCATAGCTAGTGCCCTCCATACCAGGCAATCCCAGTGAACCTCCTCAGCACCCTCTCCAAAGCATCCACATCCTTCTGGTAATATGGCGACCAGAACTGTGGGCAGTATTCCAAATGTGGCCAAACCAAAGTCCGATATAATTCTATCATGACCTGCCAACTTTTGTACTCAGTTCTCCACCCGATGAAGGAAAGCAGGCCATATGCCTTCTTGACCACTCTATCGACCTGTGTTGCAACATTCAGGTTACAATGAACCTGAACACCCAGATCTCTCTGTACATCTATTTTCTCCAGGACTTTCCATTCACTGTATAGTTCATCTAGAATTGGATCTTCCAAAATTCATCAGCTCGAATTTGTCCAGATTGAACTCCATCCATCCGTTTCTCTGCCCAACTCTCCAATCTGTCTATATTCCGCTGTATTCTCTGACAGTCCCCTTCACTATCTGCTACTCCACCAATCTTAGTGTCATCTGCAAACTTGCCAATCAGACCACCTATACCTTCCTTCAGATCATTTATGTACATCACAAACAACATGGATCCCTGTGGAACACCACAGGTCAGTTTTCAATTTTGAGAAACTCCCTTCCTCTACTATTGTCTGTCTCCTGTTGCCCAGCCTGTTCTCTATCCATCTGGCTAGTACACCCTGGACCCCATGTGACTTTAATTTCTCCATCAGGCTATCATGGGGAACTTTGTGAAACACCTTACTGAAGTCCATGTATATGACACAAACAGCCCTTTCCTCATCAATCAACTTTGTCACTTCTTCAAAGAATTCTATTAAGTTAGGAAGATATGACATTCCCTGCACAAAATCATGCTGCCTATCACTGATAAGTCAATTTTCTTCCAAATGTAAATAGATCCAATCCCTCAGTATCTTTTCCAGCATCTTCCCTACCACTGACGTCAGGCTCACCGGTTGATAATAACCTGGATTATCCTTGCTGCCCTTCTTAAACAAGGGGAAAACATTAGCAATTCTCTAGTCCTCTGGGATCTCTGCCACGTTCAAGGCGGCTACAAAGATATCTGTTAAGGCCCCAGCTATTTCCTCTCTCGGTTCCCTCAGTAACCTGGGATAGATCCCATCCCGACATGGGGACTTGTCCACCTTAATGCTTTTTAGAATACTCAACACTTCCTCCACTCTTAAACCGACTTGACCTAAAGTAATCAAACATCTATCCCTAATTTCAACATCCATCTTTTCCCTCTTCTTGATGTCTACTGAAACAAAGTACTCATTAAGAAGCTCTCCCATTTTCTCTGACTCCACGCCTAACTTTCCTCCTTTGTCCTTGAGTGGGCCAACCCTTTCACTGGTACCCCACTTGCTTCTTTTATATAAATAAAAGGTTTTGGGATTTTCCTAAACCCTGTTTGCTAATGATATTTCATGACCCCTTTTAGCCCCTTTAATTCCTCATTTCAGATCTGTCCTACTTTCCCGGTATTCTTCCAAAGCTTTATCTGTTTACAGCCACATAGACCTTATGTATGCATCCTTTTTCCTCTTAGCTTGTCTCACAATTTCTTCTGTCATCCAGGGTTCCCTAATCTTGCCATCCCTCTGCTACCTTATCTTGAACCTTCCCCAAGAGTATGAGCAAAAGTACCACAGAGGACATTAGTTCCAGTCCTGCCCAGGTGTAGACCATCTGATTTTTAATAGTCCCACTTCGCCCAGAACTGGTCCTAATGTCCCAAAAATCTGAGCATCTCCTTCCTACACCATCTCTCAAGTCACGCATTCATCCTGCTTTTTTTTTCATTTCTGCTACGTGGCACTGGTAGCAATCCTGAGATTACTACCTCTGAGGTTCTACTTTTTAACGTGGTTCCTACCTCCTAAATTCTGCTGTAGGACCTTATCCCATTTATTACTGATATCATTTGTGCCTACATGCACCATCACAGCTAGCTGTTCACCTCCCCCTTCAGAATGTCCTGTAGCTGATCTGACACATCCCTGACCTGTGCACCTCGGAGGCAACATGCTATTCAGAAGTCTCATTTTTGACCACAGATCCATCTGCCTTCTCCCCTTACAAAGTCCAAACAAACCATATCCATGGGATCCACATGATCACATCCACTTGCTACATCCTTGAACAATTCCAGGTGATTTGTTAAGCATATTTCCCTTTCGTAAATCTATGCTGACTCTGTCCAATTCTGTCACTGTTTTCAAAGTGCTAAGCTATAAAACATTTTAGACTGATCTTGAACAGTTTCTCCACTGCTAATGTCCGGTTAATTGGTCTCAAATTCCTTATTTTCCCTCTCTCTCTCTTTTTCAATAGTCGTGTTAAATTAGCTGCCCTCCACTCTCGAGAACCTATCCCACAGCCGACAAACAGATAACTGTCAGTGTTTCCAGTATTTTACAACCGCTTCCTGAAGTACTCCCGAAAATATATTATTTGTCCCTGCTGATTTAACATACTTTAATTTTCCCAGAACCATTTCCTTACAAAGACAGATTCCTTTCGTTCCTTCCTCTGATAAGACCCTGGGTTCACCAACATTTTTAAGATATATTTGAGAATTCATTTGTGAAGAAAGATCCAGAATATGTTTATCTGTCATCTCTTTGTTTCAATTATAACATTATAACATTTGTGTGTAACTTCCTTGAATGTCATCTGGATGTCCATATAAACAACACATTCCCTTATCTCACACATTAGTGACCTCTTTATAGTATGTCACCAGGTTAGTTGAAGATGTCTGAACCTCTTTAAATCCATGATGACTTACTCTGATCAGGTTAGATTTGTCAGATATTCTGTCTCTAAAACTAGATTCAATCAATTCCCAACAACAGACATTCAACAGAGATGTTCATTGTGAGAGGTTAGTAAACAGATAGCACTGACACGAAGGGCTGAACAACCTCCTCCTGGAGTCATTAAGTCATAGAGATGATCAGCACGGAAACAGACCCTTCAGTCTAACCCATCCATGCCGACCAGATATCCCACCCCAGTCTTGTACACTTGCCAACACCCGACCCATCGAAACCCTTCCTATTCATTTCCCTATCCAGATGCATTTTAAATGTTGTAATTGTACTAGCCTCCACCATTTCCTCTGGCAGCCCATTTCACACACACACCACCCTCTGCGTGAAACATTGGCCCCCTCAAGTCTCTTTTATGTTTTTTCCCTCTCACCCTAATCCTATGCCCTCTAGTTTTGGACTCCCAACCCCAGGGAAAAAACCTTATCTCTTTATCCTATGCATGCTCCTCATACTTTTATAAACCTCTATAAGGTCACCCCTTAGCTTCTGATGCTCCAGCGAAAAAAGCCCCAACCTATTCAACTTCTACCTATAACACAAATCCTCCAAACCTGGCAACATCCTTGCAAATGTTTTCTGAACCCTTTCAAGATTCACAACATTCTTCAGATAGGATGGAGACCGGACTTGTGCACAATTTTCCAAAAGTGGTCTATCCAATGTCCTGTACAGCCGCAACATGACCTCCCAACTCCTGTACTCAGTACTCTGACCAATAAAGGAAAGCATACCAAATGCCTTCTTCACTATCCTATCTACCTGTGACTCCACTTTCAAGGAGATATGAAACTACACTCCAAGGTGTCTTTGTTCAGCAACACTCTCTGGGGCCTGACCATTAAGTACATACGTCCTGCTAAGATTTACTTTGCTAAAATGCAGCACGTCACATTTATCTAAATTAAACTCCATCTGCCACTCTTTAGCTCATTGGACCTTTTGATCAAGATCCCATTGTTATCTGAGGAAACCTTCTTCACTGTCCACTACACCACCAAATTTTGGTGGCATCTGTAAACTTACTAACTATATCTCCTATGTTCACATCCAAATCATTTATATAAATGACGAAAAATAATGGATTCAGCACCAACCCTTGTGGCACTCCACTGGTCACAGGCCTCCAGTCTGAAAAGCAACCCTCCACCACCATCCGCTGTCTTCTACTTTTCAGCCAGTTCTGTATACAAATGGCTAGTTCTCCCTGTACTCCATAAGACATAACCTTGCTAAACAGTCTCCCATGTGGAACCTTGTTGAATGCCTTACTGAAGTCCACATAGATCCCGTCTAATACTCTGTCCTCATCAATCCTCCTTGTTACGTCTTCAAAAAAACTCAATCAACTTTGTAAGACATGATTTTGCACATATTATTGGGCAATACACAGTGTACATTGTGTCCAGGAGCATCTTGAAAAGGTGTCTTTCTCTGGTTCCATTTTCAGCTCCAGGGCTGTCATGAAGGAGCTGAAAGAATTTTTGGTGACGTAGTTTAGGACGGTGAGGGCTGTGTGAAGGGTTTCAGCAGTGACTGATGATTGCAGCTCCTTGTTCAGTCTGCTCCTCCCCACCACTGGTCAAGCCATGTAACCTCCTGTCACACTGAGTGACATTGCAATCCATATCATAGTGTCAGTGCCAGCAAATAGCAGCATCACAGTCTGACCCACTGGGACAGGCATCACTGCCTGACATCAAAACACGGAGCCTGAAACCCCTCCCTCCATGCTCATAAACCCTACAGCATCGAAAAAAAACGGACACACAGCTCCTTCTATTACACACTGACCACCAGAGAGCCCCTTCAGAGGTAGAAGTCAGCATCGAAACTGAGAGAGAGGGAGAGATGGGGTGATGCAAAGACAAAGAGAGGGAAAGAGGAGAGAGAGAGACAAATAGAGAGAGAAAGAGAGAGAGAAAGAGAGAGACGGAGAGGGAGCCAATTATTGGGAGCCAGCTGCTGTCCATGTCTGAGGGAAGGAGTCTTATTCCATAAGACCATAAGACCATTAGACATAGGAGTGGAAGTAAGGCCATTCGGCCCATCGAGTCCACTCCGCCATTCAATCATGGCTGATGGGTATTTCAACTCCACTCACCTGCATTCTCCCCGTAGCCCTTAATTCCTCGAGACATCAAGAATTTATCAATCTCTGCCTTGAAGACATTTAGCGTCCCGGCCTCCACTGCACTCTGCGGCAATGAATTCAACAGGCCCACCACTCTCTGGCTGAAGAAATGTCTCCGCAATTCTGTTCTGAATTTACCCCCTCTAATTTTAAGGCTGTGTCCACGGGTCCTAGTCTCCTCGCCTAACAGAAAAAATTTCCTAGCGTCCACCCTTTCCAAGCCATGTATTATCTTCTAAGTTTCTATTAGACCTCCCCTTAATCTTCTAAACTCCAATGAATACAATCCCAGGATCCTAAGTCGTTCCTCATTTGTTAGACCAACCATTCCAGGGATCATCTGTGTGAATCTTCGCTGGACATGTTCCAGTGCCAGTATGCCCTTCCTGAGGTGTGGGGACCAAAACTAGAAACAGTACTCCAAATGGGGCCTAACCAGAGCTTTATAAAGTCTCAGTAGTACAATGGTGCTTTTATATTCCAACCCTCTTGAGATAAGTGATAACATTGCATTCGCTTTCTTAATCATGGGCTCAACCTGCATGTTTACCTTTAGTGAATCCTCGACTTGCATTCCAAGATCCTTCTGCACTTTGGCTTAACGAATTTTCTCACTGTTTAGAAAGTAGTCTATGCTTTTATTCTTTTTGCCAAAGTGCAAGACCTCGCATTTGCTTACGTTGAATTCCATATTCCAATTATGTCAGACCTTGGTGAGGCCGCACCGGCAGCACTGGGTCCAGTTTTGATTTCTTTCCCGATGGAAGGATAGACTCACCTAGACTCTACCTGGAAGGAGTGCAGCAAAGATTCGTGAAGCTGATTCCTGGCATAAGGGGATTCTCTGATGAGGCCAAATGGAGTCGGTTGGGACACTATTCCCTGGGGTTTAGTGGAGCAGGCTGGAGGGACTGAATGGCCTCCTGCTGTCCCTATTTCTTCTGTTCTGATGATGGTGTCAGTTTGTGCTGATGAGAAATGGGGTTCCTCTGTTGAAACTGCTCCTGATTTACAGATGGAGCTGGAAGCCAGGAGAAGCTGCAGAAGCTTCAATTTCTAACCAGAAACTGCCCACGCGGCCTCTTGGACACCATGAGCTGGTTTACTGTGCCCAGCACCGACATCCCCCTCCCTGACAGGGCTCTGTCTGATTGGATTCTCATTGTTACATTTTCCCAGTTCTGGAGGAGACTCCATTCTCTGATCCAGCATCCCGGCACATTCCCAAACCTGAGATCCAGACCCAGAGTGGACCTGTACCTCTCAAATATCAATCCCAATGATGACATTCCACTCGGTCCCTTGCTGCAGGGAAAGGATCAGCCAGGGCCGTATTCTTCAGCCATGGAGAATAATGACGGGATGTTTGGAGTGTGAGTTTGATGATGTAAATGTGAACCATTGCAGCAAAGACATTAAAGATGGTTTGTGCAGACAGCAAAGCCCAAACCAGAGCATTGTCAAAAAATGACTTTTTCCTAGTGAATGTGGTCCATCCTGCTGAGTATTCGATAAAGCTGGGCTTTGGAGAGATATTGGGCAGATGGAGTGTAATGTGGGGACATGAATCACAAAGTTAGAACGCAGCTACAGCAAGTGAATCCGGAGGCAGATGTAGTGTTGGTGCTCCTTGTAAAGGGAATGCAATCTAAAAGCAGGGCCGTTTTACTGCAGCTGTTAGGATTAGGGGTTTGGTGAGAGCACATCTGGAATATGGTGTCCAGTATCAGGCTCCTTATTGACGGACAGGACCTGCATTGGAAGTAGTTCAGAGATGGTTCCCTTGACTGATTCCTGGTATGGAGCGATTGTCTTATGGGCAAAGGTCAAACAGGTTTGGAATCTGATCCCTGGAATTTAGAAGAATGAGATGGAATCTCATTGAAACGTATCAAATTCTTAAGGGGATTGACAGGGGAAATGCTGGATGTTTCCCTTCATGGGAGAGTAAGGGCTACACAGAAAACCACTGGGTAACCACTAGGACAGTATCCAGAACACAGGAGGACCAGAAAGCTGAACTGTATCTATTTTAATGTAAGGAGCTTGACGAGTAAGGAGGTTGAACTGAGAGCATTGACCAGCACGTGGGAATATCATATTGTTGCAATTGCTGAGACATGATTGAAGCAAGATCGGACTGGCAGCTCAACATTCCAGGAAAGAGAAGTCTCAGGTGGGATAGAGGGAATGCAAGAGAGGTGGGAGCATTGCACTATTGATAAAGGAGACCATCACTGCAAGATTGAAGGAGCATTTCTTGGAAGGCTCTTCAAATGAGGCCATCTGGGTGAAGTTAAAAATACCAAAAGGACAATCACTTTGCTGGGATTATACTACAGGCCTCCCAATTGTCAGATGGAGAGAAAGGAGCAGATATGTTGGCAAATCACAGAGAGGTGTGAGAGGAATAGGGTTATATTATTGGGGAATTTCAACTTATCTAGCATGAACTGGGATTGCCTTTGTGTGAATGGTAGAAATTTTAAAGTCTATCCAGGAGAGCTTTTGGTGCCAGTACATGGGTAGTCCCTCTAAACATGGGCAGTGCTGGACTCAATCCTTGGTAATGAAGCCGGTCAAATGGTTGAAGAGTCAGTGGTTGAGCATTTTGGAGATAGTGAACATAACTCCATATGTTTCATAGTTATCATGGAAAGAAGTAAGGGTCATCCTCATCTCCATTATACTCACTAGTTGACAAATCTGTACATGGCACGATGGTTCCTCAAAAATTGGGAGAGGAATTAAGGATGCTGGTTTTGTGTTGAGGTTTACCTACAACTTGAGAAGTAGGACAAGTTTTATAAAACTGCATCACATCTTCATCTAATTGTAGCTCAGTAAAATACCTGTTTCTGGATGCCTGTGTTTTCCAAATCCCCATGTGATCTGCCATGGGAGTCTCATGTGCTCCTTGTACTAGCTGCCTCTGATAGCTGGTTGGACCACTAGCCAATGTCTAACCAACCATTCCTCATCTAGGGGTCCATGAGGTGGCCTCCACTTCCTCATCAGCACTCTGTTCTGAAGTTAACCATGGCGGCACGGGGTCTCAGTGGTTAGCACTGCTACCTCACAGTCTCAAAGTCAGGAGATGTTTGTCCAGGCTGTTTCTGTAAGTTCTGAAACATCTGTCTGTGTGTTCCTGGGACCGACTCATATGTGCTTAGAATAGCGATTTTCACATTTTCATGACCCTGAGAATATTCCTCTGACAGGGATGCAGAAACCTCATGTGCTTCCCAAGTTCATTTTTGCATGGTCTAGCTCCATTGTTTTTTCCCCACCTCACTTGTTTAACTATCTTCTCTAACAACATGAAAAATGCTTCCAAATCCTTCTCTTCATAGTCATAGAGTCATACAGCAAACAATCAGGCTCTCCTGCCCTTCATATCGCTGCTGATCAGTAATCACCAAACTGTGTTAATTCCACCCCCCCCCCCACCCCCACCCCCATTTACCTGCACTTGGTCCATCGCCTTCCATGTCCTGGTATTTTCTGTGCTCATCTGGATCTTTCTTAAATGTTGTGAGAGTAGTTGCCTCCGCCACCTTCTCAAGCAGCACATTTAATATTTCTAACACCGTCTGGGGAAAAAAGTCCTCAAAATCCCTCTTAACCATTTTTTCATCACGTTCTGTTTATGCCCTCTGGTCACAGAAATGTCTGCCATGGGGAAAAGATTCTCACGATTTACTTTGTCTATGCCTTCCAGAATTTTTTAAACCTCAATCAGAAATCCCCCAGAGAAAACAAACCCAGCCTATCCAGTCTCTCCTCATAACTAAGACAGTCCATTCCAGGGAACATCCTGGTGAGTCTCCTCTCCACCCTCTCCAGTGCAGTCATGTCCTGCCAACAGTGTTATGACCAGAACTGTACACAGTGTTCCCGATATGGCCTAATCAATGCTCTGTAAATTAACAACAAGACTTCCTTACTCCTATATTCTACACCCTGGCTAATGATGGCAAGCATCCCATATGCCTTCTTCACCACCCTGTCTAACTGTGCTGATACCTTCCGGGATTGATGGATTTGTACACCAAGGTCCCTTCGTTCCTCACTACTCCCAAGGAACATAAGAACATAAGAACTAGGAACAGGAGCAGGAGTAGGCCATCTGGCCCTTCGACCCAGCTCTGCCATTCAATAAGATCATGGCTGATGTTTTCTTGGACTCAGCTCCAATTATCTGCACTCTCACCGTATCTATTAATTCGTTTATTGTTCAAAAAAGATTGGCCTTAGTTTTAAAAATGTTTATTGAATTAACATCAACTACTTCTTTGGACAAGGAATTTCGTAGATTTACGACGACCTGGGTGAAGAAGTTCCTTCTCAATTCAGTCCCTTTGGCCCAACAAGTGCACACTGGCCCTCCAAACAGTAACCCACCCAGGCCCTTCCCCTACACTTACCCCTGACTAACACACCTAACACTATGGGCAATTTAGCTTGGCCAATTCACTTGACCTGTATTTCTTTTGGATTGTGGAAGGAAACTGGAGCACCCGGAGGAAACCCACACAGACACAGGGAGTATGTGCAAATTCCAGACAGACAGTCACCCAGGGATGGAATTGAACCCAGGTCCTTGGCACTGTGAGGTAGCAGTGCTAACCACTGAGCACCTGTGCCACTATGGTTAACTTCAAAACAGAGTGCTGATGAGGATTTGGATACTCTCTCATGGACCCCCAGATGAAGAATGGTTGTTTAGACATTGGCTATTGGTCCCACCCAGCTATCAGAGGGAGATAGTACAAGGGGCACATGAGACTCCCATGGGGATTTGGAAAACACAGGCATCCGGAAATAGGTATTTTACTGAGCCACAATTGGATAAAGATGTGGTGCAGTTTTATAAAACGTGTACTACTTGTCAGGTTGTAGGTAAACCTCAACACAAAACCAGCATCCTTAATTCCTCTCCCAGTTTTTGAGGAACCAACGTGTCACGTACAGGTTTGTCAAGTAGTGAGTATAATGGAGGAGGGGATCAGAAAATGTAAGAGATCCAAAGCGAATCAGATAATTCCCAAAGGGAACTTCCTGTTATTGGATGAACAATTTCAGATATATTCGAGAATTCAGATACTGTATCTGGAGAAAGATCAACAGGTAGATTTAATGAGATTGCTCAGAAAATACAAAGATGTTTGTATTCGGAGTAGTTGAGGTCTTTGATTCTGTAATTGATGGAGTTTAGACGGCTGAGAGGGAATGTCATTGAAACTTACACAATACAGAGAGGCCTGGATCGAGTGGACATGGAGAAGATGTTTCCAATAATAGGAGAGTTGAAGACCTGAGGGAACAGCCTCAGAGTGAAGAGTCGACCTTTCGAACTGAGTTGAGGAGGAATTTCTTCAGCCAGAGTGTCATTAATCTGTGGAACTGATTGTTGCAGAGGGCAGCAGAGAAAGTAAGAGAATCAGGCTGAGAGACGGTATTAACCATAAATAAATGGGAGACCAGACTTGATGGGCCAAATGGCCCAATTCCACTTCTTTATCTTATGGTCCTGTAATGATACACTTGGATGTACCACATGAATCAAATATGACATGGAATTGGTAATTCAGACACAATAAAACAAAAACCAACAGAAACAGGCCAACGTAACAGAGGGCTTCCATGTTGGGGAATCAGTTGATTGAACCAAGTCAGAATAATTGGAGGTCTCCTGTAGCATTGGTTCCTGAACCAAACTGTTCAATTTGATTCTGTGTAGACTCTAAGAAAGTGAATATAGTCACAAAGCCAGATTCATTCCCCATTCCCAGACGAGAAGATTGCATAGATAAGATTGGAAGTGTATCATTCTTTTCTAAAATTGATTTGTGAAAAGGGTGTTGATAAGACCTCATTGATAACTAGAACTATGTGAGTTTCTGTATCTCTTACACCTTCAGGATTATACCCAATTGCCGTTTGAACTTAAGAGTGCCAGTCACATTTGAATGATTCTCGTGAAAGTGAACAAGGTCACACTTCCCCACATGACACTCCAACTGCCCAATATTTTCCAAAGCTCAGCTGTATCTAATATTCAGCAGGATGGGCCTTCACTGGGAAACAGCCGTTTGTAATGAGAATAATCTGAGAATCACATTAATAGCCGTTTTTATTGAAGCTTTCATAAGTTCTGTGTTGATTGACACAATGCTCTGGTTTGGGCTTTGCTGTCTGTACAAACCATCTGTAATGTTTTTGTTGCAATGGTTCACATTTACATCATCAAACTCACACTCCAAATATCCCGTCATTATTCTCCATGGGATTCACTGGCATTGGCTCAGATCGAACTCCCAGCAGCTCAGAATGAGGGAGGGATGGGGCTCAGAAAGAGAGACAGAGAGAGAGAGAGAGAGAGAGAGAGAGAGAAAGATGGGAGCTTTGAAAGAGAGGGAGATGGAGCTTGGAGAGAGAAAAGAGGGATTAAAATAAGAGTGAGATCCATGCAGCTGAGGTAGTGAAGGAGGAGGGGGGATATAGTGAGAGAGAGAGAGATGGAGTTCAAGGAGTTGTATATCAAAGATAAATTATACTCTGTTAAAGACTGCCCTGGTTGAATGCTGTATGACTCTCTGACTCAATTGACACTGTCTACAATGCTGCCAAACTTTGTGTCATTAGCAAACTGAAATATTTGACTTTCTGTGCCATTATCCAAGTCATTGATAAATAATGTAACTAATTGAGGTGTGAGCACACTTTCCTATTGGACACCACTAGTCACATCCTGCCAATTTCAGCACTTACCCATTATCCCTATTTTCGGTCACCTATCACTCAACCAGCATTCCAATGTGTCAGTATTTTAGCCTCAATTCTGTGGACTTATATCGAAGTTGACGTTTTCTTACATAGGACACTATTAAATGTCTATTGTAAGTCCCTATAAACAACATCCATAGACATTACTGTGTCCAGTACGTTAGTCTCCTCTTCAAAAAAGTTCAATGAGGTTTTTCACCATGACCACCTTGTCATTGAATCCATGCTGACTCTCCCTGAATAACTGACCATTTTCAAGGTCTTCAGTTACCCCCATCCTTGCTTATAGACTTCAACAATTTCTGCACTACAAACATTGGCTTAGTAACCTGTAATTCCCTGGATTTTCTCTCACATCCTTGTTAAATGTGAAGTGACATTTGCAAATTTCCAAGCCAGAGGTCTAACTCCTGTATCCAGGGTACTCTGAAAGATTATAGTCAGAGTGTCTACAATGTGGTCTGTTGCTACCTTTATCACCCTCAGATGGAGAATGTCAGAATCTGAGGATTTATCACTCTTTAGTTCCATTATTTTCCTCATTACAGATGTTTTTCTGACATTAATTTTATTCAGTCCCTGTCCCTAATCCCCTGTTCATTCCTTTGGGACTTCAGGCAAATCCTTTTCCTTTTCTACTGCAAATCTTGAGGTAAAGTATTTTTTTTTAACATGGCTGTCATTTCCCCATTGTCACTGACAATATCCCCCACTTTCAGTCTTTAATGCCAACATTGCTCCTAACCTCCCAGATTCCCTTTTATGGAACTGAAACATTTCTCCTTATTGATTTTGATATCCCTCACATGTTTCCTTTCAGGGTCCGTTTTGGTAGCTCTTCGAAGCTGCTTTGTGGCCCTTTGCATCTTTCCCATTCAGCAGATGATGTCATTTTACTTGCTTTTTTGCAAGCCCTTGTTTTAGTTTTATTCTTTCCCTAATCTCTTTTATTGTCCATTGCTGTTTGTTCGAAGAAGTGGAGCTTTCCCCTCTCAGGTATAAACTGGTTTTGTTTTACGTTGAATGTTTCTTTAAACATCCCCCACTGTTCTTCAGTTGTTTTACCCATGAGCAAATTTTCCTAGTTTACTATGGACAGTCCCTGTCTCATCTCGTTAAAGTCAGGCCTTACCTTAATCTCAAACTCTAGCAGCTGATTCATGCTTTTCACTTTCAAATGTGACATTGAACTCGATCATGGTATGATCACTATTTGATAAATGTTAATGTGCAAGTAGTTACTAACTAAATCTGGCTCATTATTCATTACTAATTCCAATATTGTTTGTCCCCTTGTTGTATCCAGGACCTATGGCTGTTGGTAACTATTCCGGATACCCTCCAGAAATTTACTACCTTTCTGACAGAGGGCTTGTTTCTCTCCCAATCTAAGTTAAAATTAAACTTCCCCATTAATAATGCACTGGCTTTGCTGCACACTTGCCTAATTCCTACATTTACACAATCCAGCACCTCAGAGCTGCTGCCAGGGGGGGTCTGTATCCAACATCTATTACAGTTTTAGATCCTTTCCTGCTTCTCAGTTCCACTGAATGTTTTCTCCTCATTTTAACCTCCCTCACCATTGAAGTAATTTTGTTTCTAATGAATAAGGCTGCTCCACCTCTTCTGTCATTTCCCCAAGTCCATCCTGTGAACCTTATAACCCAATATATTTAGGTCCCAATCCTAACTTAGATTGGGAGAGAGACAAGCACTCTGTCAGAAAGGTAGTAAATTTCTGGAGGGTGTCCGGAATAGTTACCAAATATATCTCAGCAATTGATCCGACAGCAAAATCTTAAATTTGAATTTGTGCCCGCAGATTATTGTATTTATTCCTTACGCTCCGTGCATTCATGTATAGAACTCTCATTTGGTCCATTCACTGGAATCTGTTCCTCAACACTGATGCTGTATTTACCTCTTTCTTATTTCTCTCTATCTGTTTAATCAATATCCTTCTGATAGCTTTCCTGATATTGCCCAAATAGGACCTTTTGCCGATGTTGCCAATGTTGTTGTCTCAACACACACGACAACAACTGGATCCTCCTCCCCGCCCCACTCCAATATCCTTTCAAGCTGGTTCGAGATGCCCCTTACCTGAGCACCAGGCAGGCAACACACCATGTGGGACTCTCAATCCTGCTCACAAAGGATGGTATCAGTCCCCCTCATTATCAAATCCTCCTCTTTCCTTTGTGCTCACCCTGCCTGAATGGCTCCTGGACCATGGTGCAGTGGTTTTCATTCATTCATTCATCGGATATGGGTATCTCTGGCCAAGCCAATATTTACTGCCCATAGGGCAGTTAACAGACAACCACATGGAATCATACAATCATAGGGGAAATGAGGAAACTGGTGAAGTCGAATCTCTTTCAGTACATAGTTGAAGAGCTCATTTCCCCTCTCTCCACCTTACCCCAGTTCCAACCTTCCAGATCAGCACTATCCTCTTGACCTGTCCTACCTGCCAATCTCCCTTCCCACCTATCTGCTCCACCCTCCCCTCTGATCTATCATCTCCATCCCCACCCCCATTCACCTATTGTACTCTTTGCTACCTTCTCCCCAAACCCACCCCCCACCCCCATTTATCTCACCACCCCGGAGGCTCCCTGCCTCTATTCCTGATGAAGGACTTTTGCCCAAAACGTCAATTTTCTTGCCCTCAGATACTGCGTGACCTGCAGTGCTTTTCCAGCACCACTCTGATTTAAACTCTGGTTTCCAGCATCTGCAGTCCTCACTTTTGCCTAGTTGAGATTAGATATCCCCCAGTTTACACATTTAATTTTTGCTTCATCTTTATCTCTTTACATGATGACTTTGAAACTTACAGACTTTGGTCACTATCACCAAAATGCTTACACTACATTTGCTCATTCTCCTGACAATCCTTTTCCTCATTGACACAGGGAGCAAGTACCTCATTCCTGTTGGACAATGAGCTGAGACTCCTGCAATACTACATTCATGCTGCGTCGACCTGCTCACTTATCGTCACCCCCTCCTGTCCCTGACCACTGACTATAATTTGAAGCATTTAACCTACAAGGTGTGACTGTCTCCCCAAACACAGTGTCCAGGTAACTCTCCCCCTCCCCGATGTGTCGCAGTGTTTGAAGCTCAGATTCCAGCTCATCAACTCTGAGCTGGAGTGCCTTGAGCAACCAACACTTGCTGTAGATGTGGTCACTCTGAGCTACAATGGGCTCCACCAGCTTCCCCATCGCAATTACTACACATCGCCCGGCCCTGTATGTGGGAATTATTTGAGGAGCTTTTAATTTTTAAAAAAAATGCTGTCAGTCTTTAATTTTTAATCTGTAAAATATTTCCATCCAGGAGACAGAGAAGGCTCCAGCTCAGAAGGAGGCTCTTCAGCCCCTCATGTCAGTGCTAGCGGTTTAGTAACCTCATTCACGATGACATCTCTGTTGAATGTTTGTTGTCAGGAAGTGATTGAGTCTGTTTTTATAGAGAGAATAACAGACAAATATGAACTGGTCCGAGAGAATCAGCATGGATTTACAAAGGTTCAGACATTGAAGGTTCAGTATGGTGGCTCAGTGGTTATCACTGCTGCCTCACAGCACCAGGGGCCCAGGTTCAATTCCAGCCTCGGATGTGTGCAGAGTTTGTACATTCTCCCTGTGTCTGTGTGGGTTTCCTCCCACAGTGCAAAGATCTGCAGGTCAGGTGAATTGGCCATTCTAAATTGCCCACAGTGTTAGGTGCATTAATTAAGAGGGAAATTGGTCTGGATGGGTTTCTCTTCGGATGGTCAGTGTGGACTTGTTGGGCCAAAGGGTCTGTTTCCACACTGTAGGGAATCTGATCTAATCATTAACTAACGAGGTTACACATTGTTCGGAGTTCCCTAATGTGGGATATAAGGGAATGCTGATGGCTATTTTCCATAGGGAATTTCAGAAGACATTTAAGAACATTTCACAAACGAAACATGGAATCAGATCTTGCACTCCACAATCACTTGATGAAGGAGCACCGCTCAGAAAGCTGGTGTTTCCAAATAAACCTGTTGGACTACAATCTGGTATTCTGTGATTTTTAACTTTGTACACGACAGTCCAACACCGGCACCTCCAAATCATGGAATCGGTTGGAATTTGAGAAATGCATTTACCTTGGGTCAGAAATGGGTCTGTCTAGGAGACAGAGAGGAAGGGTAATGTGCGTGTGTTCCAGTGAGCCAGATGTGAGTAGTGGTGTTGCCAGGGGTCTGTGCTGGGACCTAAGCTTTTCACGATATTTCTCAATGACTTGGATGTAGAAACAGAGAGCCATATATCCAAGATTGTTGACCACACTGATGTGGCTTGGAGGAGGTCACAGAGATAGGGAGGATGGAAGGACAGGGAGCGAATTGAGAACAAGGATGAGAAGTTGAAAATCAAGGTGTTGTTGGACCAGGAGCTTATGTCAGTCAGTGAGGATTGTGGTGGTTATGGTGCGATGGAAGACAGGGGCGGGGGTGTGAGGTGGACTTGGTGTGAGTTTGAACAACGATAGCAGAGTTTGGGATGAGCTGATATTTAAAGAAGGCAGTGGCTGTGACATGGGCGTGGATAACATTGGAATGGTCACATTTGGCGTACCAAAAAAATGACTGAGATTTTCAGTGGCTGATCTTTATGATGTGGAGGACTTGGGCCTCAAATCAACCTCAAAGATGAGGCCAAAGTTATAAAGAGTCTGGTTGAGCAGCAGACAGTGCTCAGGGAGAGGGATGGAGTTTGTACCGGGAGCTGAAGAGGATGACTTTGATCTTCCCTATGTGTTTCCCAGTGAGCCTGGCTCCTCAGTCCTGACTGCTCTTAGCTGCTGTGATTGTCACTGATTGGACACTTATTATTAGAGATTCTGACCACAGCAGAAAGCCCCAGTGTAAAAAATAACTGCAAAGACTGTCAGATCGCAAGGTTGAAACTTCACCAAAAGAGGAAGTGAAAGAAGGAGCTCGGAGCAGCTGGGTATTTGTTACTGAGACGGGAGAAAACTGTGAACCAACTCCACTCCCTGGAATCTGACAACACAGGAGGCGGCCATTCAATCCATCATGCCTTTTAATTACCCAATTAGCCCCATTGCTCTCTCCCCATAACTCAGCAATTCTTTCCTATTGCGCTCAATCTCCAATTCCCTCTTATAGACCTCATGACCACAGAGTGATACTGCTCTGAAGCTGGGCTTCAAATTGGCATCTCATTCATTCATTGGGAGACAAACTGCCTGGGCTGGGAAATGGAGCTCAGGATCCTGAACATTCCCTCTCCCCTCCTGAGGAACACTTCATTTGGTTTTGCATATTCACTTGTGGGAAGTGGCTTCACCGGCTGGGCCAACATTTTTTACCCTGTCCCTAGTTGCCCTGGAGAAGGCGGTGGGAAGCTGCCTTCTGGAATTGTTAGCGTCCACAAGCTGTAAATTGACTCACAATGCTCTTGGGGAGGGAATGCCAGCATTTTGACCCAGCAACAGTGAAGGAACAGTGATACATTTCCAAGTCAGGATGCTAAGCTTTTTTTGAAGGGAACTTGCAGCTCACAGTGTTCCCGTGTATCTGCTGCTCTTGTTCTCAATGGAAGTGAACGTGGGTTTGGAAGGAAACCATAAGGACTGCAAATGCTGTAAATCCGAGACAAAAATAGAAATTGCTGGAAAAGCTCAGCAGGTCTGGCAGCATCTGTGAAGAGAAATCAATGTTAACATTTCGTGCTCTGATTTCTCTCCACAGATGCTGCCAGATCTGCTGAGCTTTTTGTGCAATTTCTATTTTCCCGTATGGGTTTGGAAGGTGCTATCTGAGGATCTTTGGTGGGTTTCTGCTGAGCATCTTATCAATAATACATGCTGCTGCTATGGAGCAGTGGTGGGAGTGGATGCTTTGTGGATGTGATGCCAATCAAGGAGGCTGCTTGGCTCTGGATGGTATCAAGCTTTCTGAGTGGATAAGAATGACATAGGATATGATAGACATAGACAGGAATGGATTCGAGGGATATGGGCCAAATGCAGGCAAATGAGAGTAGTTCACTTCAGAAAACCTGGTCAGAATATAGAAGTTTGGCTTAAGGGTTTGTTTCTGTACTGCATGACTCTGTGACACCATTATTCTATGAATGTTGATAGTGGGGATTCAGTGATGGTAATAGGATTCGCTGTCAAGGGACGATGGTTAGATTGTCTATTATTGGTGATGGTCATTTGCTGGTATTTGCAAGGCACCAATGGAAATATTGCTTCTCAGATAAAATTGGATATTGTACAGATATTGCTGCATTCGAACATGGACTGTTTCAGTATATGAGATGTTCAGATTGTGCACTCATTGGCAATGCTCCCCATTCATGATCATTGCCTTGAGTTGCAATATCTGTTTGGAGTCTGTCCTTTTTAGCACGGTGATAATACCACACACCAAAATGGAGGGTATTCTCAATGTGAAGCTCAAACTTTGTTTCTACAAGGACTGTGTTATGGTCACTCTTACCAATACTGTCAAGGACAGATGCATCTACAGCCACAAGATTGGTGAGGATGGGGTCAAGTACGTTTTTCCATCTGTTTGGTTCCTTCACCACCAGCTGCAGAGCCAGTCCCTCAGCTACGTCCAAAAAGAACCAACCAGCTCGATCAGTAATGCTGCTGCCGAGCCACTCTCAGTGGTGGACATTGAAACCCCCACCCAAAGTACATTCTGTGTTGTCACCACCAAACTTCCACCAAGTACTGTTCAACATGGAGGAGAGACTGATTCATCAGCCGAGGGAGCAAAATATCTTGTAATCACCAGGATGTTTAGGCTGGGGTCATGAGACTTCATGGGGTCCGGAATCAACTTTGAGGCCTCTCAGTGTAACTCCCTCCTGGCTGTGAGTATGGCTGTGTCAAGCTGTTTTAGATTAGATTAGATTACTTACAGTGTGGAAACAGGTCCTTCAGCCCAACAAGTCCACACCGACCCCGAAGCGCAACCCACCCATATATTTACCCCTTACCTTACACTACGGGCAATTTAGCATAGCCAATTCACCTGACATCTTTTGGACTGTGGGAGGAAACCGGACCACCCGGAGGAAACCCACGCAGACACGGGGGAGGACATGCAAACTCCACACAGTCAGTCGCCTGAGTCGGTAATTGAACCCGGGTCTCAGGCGCTGTGAGGCAGCAGTGCTAACCACTGTGCCACCGTGACGCCCACGGTTGCTTGACTAGTCTGTGAGACAGCTCTCCTGAATTTGGCACTTTCCCCCAGATGTCAGTAAGGAGGATGGAGCAGGTATGTCAATACCTTTACTGTCTCTGCATCGATGCCTGTCGTCCGTCCGGTTTCATTTCTTTGTTGAGAGGTCGTCACAATTGGTACAACTGAGAGCCTTGCTGGGCCATTTCACAGGGCAATAGAGAGTCAACCACATTGCTGGGGGGCAGTGCCAAGGATCCAAACATCACATTCTGACCTCCCCGACTTTCCCATTCTGTATGTGGAAGGCTGAAGCCTGCCAGCAGGATATTCAACCACAGGGGCTTTCACAGCCTCTGCACAATTCTGTCCCCACATTAACTCAACACAAATGTTGAATTCGCATCGCACCTTCAATATCCAAAACATTCCAAGAATGTTCACAAAGTTGCAGTAAGAGGGATGGGGGAGGGGGTGGATGAACTTAAGAACTAGGAGCAGGAGCAGGCAATTCAGCCCCTCGAGCCCACTCCACCATTTAATACAATCATGACTGATCCCATCTCAGACTCAACTCCACTTTCCTGCTCACTCTCCATCATCCTTTAACCCATTAGTCGTTAAATGTCTGTCCATTTCCATCTTGGTGTAAGACCGCGAAATGACCACTCCATTTCAGACAGTTGGGCTTTATGGAGCGGGTGGAAGGAAGGTGGGAGAGGACATCAGGATTATGGAGTTAGGAGGTGGGATGAACAGGAATAAGGGTTTCTGTGGTCAAGGGGCTGACATAGTGCAGAGAGACAACGTTGTGGAGATAGAAAAGAGGCCGACGTGATGGAGAGGATGTGCGGTTTGAAGCTCAGATACTGAAGGGTGCAGTGGCATGGAAGCCCATGTTTACTGGTCTCTATTGGAGGATCAGTGGGAACAGGATGCATGCCTACTGGTCTCTATTGTAAGGTTCAGGGTAAAGAAGGCCCTAGTTTACTGGTCTCTACTGAAGTGTCTTGTGAGATGGTGACCCATGTTTACTGGAGTTTATTGGATGATCCAGTGGGCTGGGGCCTGTGATT
The DNA here is from genome assembly GCF_020745735.1 of Hemiscyllium ocellatum. NCBI lineage: Eukaryota > Metazoa > Chordata > Chondrichthyes > Orectolobiformes > Hemiscylliidae > Hemiscyllium > Hemiscyllium ocellatum. The sequence continues at coordinate 16,420,704 of NC_083409.1, forward strand.
ACTGGTGTCTATTGAAGGGCCCAGTGTAATGGAGGTCCATGTTTACTGATATGTATTGGATGATCCAGTGGTATAAAGATCCATATATACTGGTCTCTGCTGGACATCCAGTGGGAAGGAGGCCTTTGTTTGCTGGTCTCCATTAGAGAGTCCAGTGGGTCATGGACATCATGGTGGGTGTGGGACTCAGTTTCTTTCTGTTGTAATTGTGTGATGGTCCTGACCTCATCCCAGTAAAACACCCTGACCCAGAGCCTGACTGTGGAAGGGGAAGGAGAGGGGAAAGGATTGGAACATGATGTGGATGGACAGGATGGGTCAGTGTGTCAGAGCCTGTCCTGTCCCTCCAGCTCACACTGATGGCCTGAGGATCTCCTCTCTCTGCTGGATCTTCATGGAATGAGGTTTGTGTCCAAACCAGTCCCCATGAGAATAGGCCAACGGCACAGAACTGTCTTCATTTAACAAGAATCTGTCCATCATCTTGAGACAGGCTAATGCCTGGTCAATGTGGGAAATGAGGCCTTAGTCCAGGATAAGACATGCTTCTGAGGTTAAGGGTTTACATCCATTGTTGTAGTTCTGTTCGCCGAGCTGGGAATTTGTGTTGCAGACGTTTCATCCCCTGTCTAGGTGACATCCTCAGTGCTTGGGAGCCTCCTGTGAAGCGCTTCTGTGATGTTTCCTCCGGCATTTATAGTGATTTGTCTCTGCTGCTTCCGGTTGTCAGTTCCAGCTGTCTAATGCAGTGGCCGGTATATTGGGTCCAGGTCGATGTGCATATTGATTGAATCTGTGGATGAGTGCCATGCCTCTAGGAATTCCCTGGCTGTTCTCTGTTTGGCTTGTCCTATAATAGTAGTGTTGTCCCAGTCGAACATCCATTAGTGGGATAGAGCAGAGGGAGATTTGCCCTGCAATTAACTGTCACCACCTGGGATACTGTGGGAAAGAGAGGGAAGATAGGCAGAATGATAGCTGAAGGGAGAGTGTGTCTGAGAGAGAGAGAGAGAGAGGGAGGTGTGTCTGCGATAGTGTGAGATGTGTAGAGGGAGCGAGAGAGATGCACATGGAAGTAGAGATGGTGAGGTTGAGGGAAATGGGGAAAGAAATAGGGTGTGAGATAGTGTGACTAAGAGGGACGGAGAGAGAGAGAGAGAGAGACCAGGTAGGTGGAGAGGAAGGATGGAGAAAGAAGAAGGAATAGATAAGAAACAAGAAAGGGAGGAAGTGAGGGAAACAGTGAGAGATGGAGAAATAGAGATTATGAGACAGAGTGAGAAAGTGTGAGTGAGTTGAAGAGAATGATGATGGGACAGAGTGCGAGAGAGAGAGAGAGAATGGGAGAGATTAAGAGTGCCAAAGAGAGAGATAGAGAGAAAGAGTTGGCAGATGTGAGACAGAATGGGAAGAGAGAGAGAGTGATAAAGAGAGAAAGTGATAAAGAGACAGAGACAGGATCTGGTCACCACATTGTGGGAAGGAAGTGATTGTATTCGGAAGGGTGCAGAGATTTCCCAGGATGCTGCCTGGGCTGTAGTGTCTGAGTGATGAGGAAAGATTGGAAAGACTGGGGTTGTTTTCCTTGGAGCAGTGAAGGTTGAGAGGAAACCTGACAGAGGGCTGTAAGATTATGAGGGTCACAGATAGATTCGACAGGAAGACACTTTTTACACGGATAAAGGTGTCAGAAACTGAGGGTAATACAGACACGGAAACACAGAAACAGGAGTAGCCCACTCAGCCCTTTGTGTCTGCTCTGTCATTCAGTATGATCATGGCTGATCCTCCATCTCAAAGTCATATTCCTGCTTATTCCCCATTCCATTCATGCTGTGAAAAGGCAAAACAATAATCTTGAATATATTCAATTCTCTTTCCTCCATAGCTGTCAGGATCGTAGGTACAGAGTTCAACAGGTTGACTACCCTCTGAGTGAAGAAATGTTTCCTCATCTCAGTCCTAAATGGTCAACTTTGTATCCCCCAAGACTGGGTCCCCGGTTCCAGAATTCCCAACCAGGGGAAACTCCTCCCTGCCCAGCCCTGTTAGAAATTTATACATTTCAATCTGATTCACTCTAATCCTTCTGAACTCAAGTGAGTTCAGGCCCAGTCGACTTAGAGAGTGAGAGGTGAGTTGAGGAGAAATGTTTTTCACCCAGAGGGTGCTGGGAGTCTGGAACTCACTGCCTGAAAGGCTGTTTGAGTCACAAACTCTCGTGACATTGCAGCAATGTTTAGATATACATTTGTGTTGCTGTAGCTTCCAGGCCTATGGACCAAGAGCGGGAAAATGGGATTAGTTTGTCAAGCTCTTTGTTGTCCAGCACAGACACAATGGGCCAAATGGTCTAATTCAGCGCAGTTCACATCAATATCTCTCTAGGATAGACAGACAGAGAGGGAGAATGGCGGAGACAGAGAGAGCGAAGAGGAAGTGTGAGGGGCTGACGTGGCTCTCTCTGCCTGATGCCATTTACATACTGAGGAACACCCAGTCAGACTCTCACAGGCTGCAGCTTTATAAAGCAGAGCCCAGTGAAGGGAGAGTTTATCAGGAACCAGGCACAGGGACAGGAGCACACACCATGATTTCACACATCCAGCTGATCTGGCCCCTGGCATTCTGTGTCGCAGGTACAAATCTCTCTCCTTCCACCTTGATCTTTAGCTGCTCTCCATTTCACTCCAATTCCACTGACTTGTGATTGAAGGGAAAATGCTGAAACCAGAGGAATGCTCAGAGTCTCCAACAATCTCTCATTTGACCAGCCCTTTCTGTGACAGTTCTGACTTCACTGTGTTCCTCTCTGACCCCTCAGGTATCAGTGGGGCCATCATCATGACCCAGTCTCCCCCGGTGCTGTCAGTGGGACGGGGCCAGACCGCAACCATCACCTGTACGGCCAGTCAAAGCATCAGCAGCAACCTTGCTTGGTACCAGCAGAGAGAAGGTCAGAAACCCTCTCTCCTGATCTATAATGCAGCAACTCGATTCACAGGAATCTCCGATCGATTCACCGGCAGTGGATCAGGGACCAGTTTCACCCTGACAATCAGCAACGTTCAGAATGAGGATGTCGCTGACTATTACTGTCAGCAGTATAGCAGCTGGTCTTCACAGTGATAGAGCCGTACAAAAACCTCAATACACACAGCACCACCTCCTGTACTGACACATTCACAATTATATGTTATAAATAATAATAGAGACACAGCCCTACCTCTGTCACTGATACCAACACAGTGATATACAAATGAAACTGAACAAATTACCCCGTGCCAGAATTGTCACTGTCCCCTACACACTCCAGTTCCTGTGGTGTCCACCATTCACTGAAGGCTTCAAGTTTCCCTCTTCCACTCCATGGCCACGTGTGAAGAATGGCTGCATGAGTTAACATCAAAAAATAAATTTAATAGACTTCGCGAGTCCAGCTGGACACATCTCAGAGAGAGAAACAGAATGAGAGAAAGAGAGAGGAAGAAAGACATAAATGAGGGAGAGACAGGGAGAGGTTGAAAGTCACAGAGGGAAGCAGAGAGCTGAGGTTTTTGTACAGCCTCTGCACTGGGAGCTCTCACTGTGGCTTACGTTCGGTAAAGGAACCAAGCTCAGACTGAGTAAGTAAACCTCAATCCTCTGTTATTAACCCTGTCAATACTGAAACACAACTTCTAAAACACAAATGCTGAATTGTTGAAGGTGTTAGTCGGGAGCTGCAGTGAATGAAATAGTTGATTGAGGAGCACTGTGTCTAATAATGTGTCCAGCTGTATTTTTATATGTCCATTGCCCCCTTTAAAAAGCAAGATATAAGTCAGTAAGTTTTACTCACCGTGTGGAGGAGCTCTGTCCATTTGCAGCCTGTGGTCCCATTCCTGCAGCATGGAGTGAAATCAGTGAGTAGCCTCCTGCCAGTCTCAGTGTGACGGACACGGGACAGAGTTTGATGTGAGCTCTGGCTCCCTGTCCCAGTCTCTGATCTCACTGACCTCAGCAGCAGCAGCAGCAGCACAGTGAGACACCGAGCTCCCACCTCCCCCAGCTTTAACTCTGCTCAATCACACAATCACAGAATTGTTACAGTGCACAAGGAGGCCATTCCAGCCATCCTGTCTGTACTGGTTCTCTGAATGCGCAATTCACTGAGGGTCATTCTCCTGCCTTCTCCCTGTCACCCTGCACATTGTTCCTTTTCAAATAACAGTCTCATTCCCTTCAAAATGTTTCAGTTGAAGCTGCCTCCACCACACTCTCAGGCAGTGCATTCCACACCTTAACCACCCACTGGCTGAAAATGTTTTTTCCTCTTCTTTTGTTACTTTTACCAATTACTTTCAATCTGTGTTCTCTCGGTCTCAATCCTTTCTCAATTGGGAACATTTTCTCCCTATTTATTCTGTTCAGGCCCCTCCTGATTTTGAATTCCTCGAACAAATCTCCTTCCAGCCTTCTCCAAAGAAGACAGTCCCAAATTCTCCAATCAAACTTCATAACTTATGTTCCTCATCCCTGGAATGACCTTTGGGAATATAATTTGTCATCTATCCAAAATATTCACATGCTTCCTCAATTAGTCACATTATCTATGTCCCTCATGATTTTATAAATTTCTCAGCCTCCAATGCTGCAGGAAAAATTGCACCAGTTTATTTATCCTCTCCCTATCATTCAAACCCTTCAATTCCTAGCAAAATCTTTGTAAATCTCTTTCTGCACCTTTTAAAAGTTTAACAACATCCTTCCTATCACAGAAAGATCAGAATTGTTCACATTATTCCCAAAATGGCCTCACCAATCTCCTGTACAGCTGCAACATGATGTCCCAACTCCGATACTCAACACAGTGACCAATAAAGGTAAACGTTCCCAAAACCTTCTTCATCGCCCTGTCTCCCTGTGATCCAGTTTTAAGGAATAATGCAGCTTACCCTTACCTTCACCTTCACCCCTCACCCCTCACCTCACCCCTCACCCCTCACCCCTCAGTCAATTTGTTCAGCAACACTCCACAGGGCCCTCCCATTAACTGTATAAGTCCTGCCCTGGTTTGCCTTTCCAGAATGCAACAGCTCACATTTATCTAAACTGAACTCCATTTGCCACATCTCTGCCCATTGCCCCATCTGATCAAGGTCCCACTGTACCCTGAGATAATCTTCTTCAATATCCACTGTCCCACCAATTTTGATGTCATTTACAAACTTATGTTAACTCCTATATTCACAGTGAAATCATTTATTTAAATGACCAAAAGCAGTGGACCCAGCACCACTCCTTGCGGCACACAGCTATTCACAGCTCTCCAATCTGAAAATCAACCCTTTACCACCACTCCCTCTCTCATATTTTCAAGCTAATGTTTTTACCCAAATGGCTAGCTTCCCCTGGATCCCATGTGGTCTAACCTTACGAACCAGTCTATCATGTGGAACCTTGTCAAATACTTTACTGAAGTCCATACAGACACTGTCTACTGTTCTGCCTTCATCAATCTTCTTTGTCACCTCCTCAATTAAATAATGGAGACACAATTTCCAATGCACAAAACCACATTGATTATCCAAATGGAAGGAAATCCTATCCCTCAGAATCCACTCCAACATCTTACCCAGCACTGACATCATGCTCACTGGTCTATAGTCCCTGGCTTTTCCTTATAGCCATTCTGAAATAATGATACAACAGTAGCCAACCTCTCTGGTTCTCAACACCTTACCTGTAGTTGTCGATGATAAACATATCTCAGCAAGGGGCCCAGCAATCTCTTCCTAGTTCCCACAATGTTCTGGGATACACCTGATCAGATCCTAGGGATTTACGTACCTTTATATGTTTAAAGACCTTTTGCATCTCCTCATTTGTATTGTGGACTTTTTGAAAGCAGCGCTATATTTTCCAAATTCCCTTGCATTCATGTCATTCTCCACAATAAATACTGACCTGAAATATTTGTTGAGGATCTCACCCATCTCCTGTGTCTTACCAAAATACAGCACTCACATTTATCTGAATTAAAACTCCATCTGCCATTCCTCAGCCCACTGGCCCAGTTGGTCAAGATCCCATGTACTCTTAGACAGCCTTTTTCACTGGCCACGATGCCACCTGAAAATTCACCTGAACAAGTCTCACACCTTTGGCCCCTCTCTGCCCTTTACATTGCTACTACCCCTGTCTATATTCAGAAATTAAAGACCCCTTCCCCCAATTTTTATACGACTCTAACATATTTGTAGGTTTCTGTAAATTCCTTGCATTTGTATTCCTTCACATCCTTCCCACTGGGTGGTGACTTATTGACTGCACTGAGAATTCTGTGGACCTTGGTGTTCCTCTCTGATATTCCCCCCGGCTCTCACAGCCCTGCCAAGTTAGTTTAAACCCTCTCCAACAGCACGAGTAATCACCACAAAGGAACTCAGTCCCAGCTCTGTTCAGGAGCAACACTGTCAGGTCTGTCCAGGTGCCATCTCCCCCAGACCCACTCTCAATGTCCCCCAAAAATCTAAAGCCCTCCCTCCTGGACCTTTTCTCCAGCTCCCTCCACAGTCACCTGCGTTACCTCCTGTTCCTCTTCTCACTTGCATGGGATAAAGGGAGGAATCTGAAGATTCCTACCTTTTAGCTCC